>NW_028283721.1:0-300000 GCF_059441095.1 Idiotropiscis lumnitzeri | reverse complement strand
TGGTTTTCCCTTTTGCAGTGGTCAGTGATTGCTGATTTGTAATGTTCATGTTGTGCTTGTTCTTTTACTGCTCTGATTTTTTCATTTTTTTGACAGGTAAGTCACACCCTCATGGAACATCAGCTCAAGACACCATCATGCGACACTCTGAAGAAGGCGAAAGACTCGCCGAAACATGTAAGGTAAAAAATTAACCTAAAACATAATTGTCTGCTTTTAATGAATCAGTCAAATATCAATAATAAGAAGACAAAATGAACCTAATACAAATAAATGAATGCTTAATAACTCCCCTGCACATGCTCCTAAAAATCCAAACCTTCACCTGTAAATAAAACGTCCCGACCTGAAGACATCTTAATGTTATTATTTTGTTATACACACAGTGCCGCCAAGTGGAATCAAAAATTTGTTTTTATTTTAATTTTCACGTACTGCATGGTGCCCTTTTGACGAATCCGACTGAAAATTAGTCAGAAAAGACTTAAGACAATGATCTTACTCTCTGCCGAATTTTGTGACGTTTTGGCAAAAGGCGTGGCTATTAAGGTGCTGAAAAGTCCGATTGTACTCTGTGGCAACAAAAGCTCCGGCAACATGACTCAGATGATCCTATCTTCTCGAAGTTGTACACATTTGAGGATACTTCAGCCCTGAAGACATCTACCAACTTATTTTACATCGTAGTAGTAGCGCCACCAACTGGTAAAAGCTAATACAAGTTATTTTCTTGGATGTTTTTCTCCGTGCAACTCAACAAGGTCGCCCTCATATATGCTCGGATGACTGTTTCGGCCATGAGGATGTCACAATACGAAATTCGTGATTTTTCGTGAAAAGTTGTGGGAGTGGCATTGCACTGTTCAGCAATAAAACAAAGCTGATTATGAGGTTCTAAATATGAACGACAACTCGTAAAACTTTACACACACATCAGGCCGAGCAAATTTATCAATATTTTATACGTTAGTTGTGCAGCTTTTTTGAAATGGCTCGCCATGGCCCTCGAGAAATGTTAAAAAAAAAGCAGCTCTGGTTGAGTGTTTCACCTCGCTTTTTGTAAATTTTATGGAGTACAGTGAACCCTCGGTTATCGCGGTTAATGGGGACCGAGACCACCCGCGAAAACTGAAAATCCGCGAAGTAGCGGCGCACCTTCAAAAATGCTTAAAAAAAATATACAATATATATAATAAATATATAAATATATATATATATATATATATATATATATATATATATATATATATATATACGGGGAGAGAGAGAGTGAAATTCATGTTATAACAAAAAAAACAAATTATTATTAAAACGTATTATTTTTTTATTCCCCAGCCATTCTTTTTGTATTTATTTAATTACTCCGACTTTTACCTGCTGGTACGCCGTCCGGTGTGCCCTGTGAAATGAAAGGTGGCATTCTTTATTTATTTATTCATTTATACATTCATAACTGACAGCCTCGCGCTCCGCTCGTGCCCGGGCAGAAGAGGTGCTCCAATTTGGCTTAACTGTGACACACGCCCGTCCTCCTCCCCCGGAGCTTCCATTCGGTTAAACTTAGGGGCCGCTTGGCACCGCCCGTGCCCGGGGAAGGTGCTCCTCTTCGGCTTACTGTGACGCGAGCATGCCCTCCTCCTCCGGAGCTTCCATTCGGTTAAACTTAGGGGCCGCTTGGAACCGCCCGTGCCCGGGGAAGGTGCTCCTCTTCGGCTTACTGTGACGCGAGCATGCCCTCCTCCTCCGGAGCTTTCATTCGGTTAAACTTAGGGGCCGCTTGGCACTGCCCGTGCCCGGGGAAGGTGCTCCTCTACGGCTTAACTGCCACGCACGCTGGCCGGAGCTCTGGTACGGTCCGAACCGCGCGAAACGTCGCCACCGATCGTGTCCGGGGGAACGTGCTCTTCTTCGTCCACTCTCCTCTTCGCCCACGCTCTTCTTCGGCGCACGCCGGCCGTCTAACCGCTCCAGCGCCCCGTCGTGCCGCTCGGCGAAACTACAATGCGCCCGAATATTTTTTAGACCCGCGAAGCACTGAACCCGCGAAAGGTGAACCGCGAAGTAGCGAGGGTTCACTGTATGTATAAGACCAAGACCTACAAAAAAGTCTCTTGGAGCAATGAGCTAGGTTTTACAGGAAGTCGGCCATTTTGAATTTACTTAAAAGGGGGCGGGTCACCACAATGGACTTTGTGTAGAAATTATTATTGGGGCCCGAGCAGCGACCGCGGCGAGGTCCCTATTGTTTTTGTAGAAAATATTATTACTTTTATTATTATTATTATTATTATTATTAGGGCCTGAGCAGCGACCGCTGCGAAGTCCCTATTGTTTTTGTTGAAATTATTATTATTATTATTTTTCCGATTGTTCGATCGCATTTTTGACCCCTGAAACATGCACAAAAAGTCACCAAACTTGGCAGTCTCATCGGGCATGGCGAAAAATTTGATATTTTAACGTCTAATATGAACAGGAAGTGAGTTATGAATTTTTGAAAGTCCGACTTTTGCCCTTTTTTGCATGTTTACAGGGGTCATTCTTTTGCACCCTGATCCTAAAGGCTTCATCTGATTGCCTTAAAATTCTGTCTGTAGCATCTGAAGACCTGGCACAAACACTGGGGCTAAAATTTTTTGTTTCCGAAATACTATATGACGGGGGCGGGGCATCAAAGTTTTCACTTAAGATTTCCTTCGCCGCAATGGACAAAATGCTTAATAACTCTCCTGCACATGCTGCTAAAAATCCAAAACTTCACATGTACATAAAGAGTCTGTACCTGAAGACATCTATATGTTTATATTCAGTTATACACCTTGCGCCAATCAATATCATTTTTTACATTTTGACGTACTGCACGGTGCCCTTTTAACGAATCTGATTGAAAATTGGCTAGAAAAGACTCAAGACATTGATCTTACTCTATCCCTATTTTTGTGACTTTCCTTCGAAGGGCGTGGCTATTACGGTGCCGCAGAGTCTGATTATTCTCCGTGGCAACAAAAGTTCCTGCAAAATGATTCAGATGATCCATCTTCTCGAAATTTTTCACATTTGAGGATATTCAGGCCCTGAAGACGGCTGCCAACTTATTTTTGATCGCAGTGGTAGCGCCACCAACTGGTTAAAACAAATACAAATCATTTTCGTTGATTTTTTTCTCCGGGCAGGTTAACAAAATCTACCTTACATTTGCTCGGATGAGTGTTTAGGCCTTGAGGATGTCACAATACGAAAGTCTTTCGCCTTCTTCAGAGTGTCACATGATGGTGTCTTGTGGCCCGTCTTTATCAGCTGATGTTCCATGAGGGCGTGACTTACCTGTCACAAGAATGAAGGCAAGTCACGCCCCCGCTGTCCGTTCACTCCGCCAAAATGCTGCTCCAGGTGGTAGAGAGGATGAAGGCTCCCTTGTCTCTGTTCATGGTTTTTATGCCTCGCTTGCAGATCTCAATGGCCTCTCTGATCCAGCGCTGTTGTTTGTTCTCTTCGGTGCGGATGACCCTGCCCTTCTCCCGGTCCATGATGTGGTTTTCCCTTTTGCAGTGGTCAGTGATTGCTGATTTGTAATGTTCATGTTGTGCTTGTTCTTTTACTGCTCTGATTTTTCATTTTTTTGACAGGTAAGTCACACCCTCATGGAACATCAGCTGATAAAGACGGGTCTCAAGACACCATCATGCGACACTCTGAAGAAGGCGAAAGACTCGCCGAAACATGTCAGGTAAAAAATTAACCTAAAACATAATTGTCTGCTTTTAATGAATCAGTCAAATATCAATAATAAGAAGACAAAATGAACCTAATACAAATAAATGAATGCTTAATAACTCCCCTGCACATGCTCCTAAAAATCCAAACCTTCACCTGTAAATAAAACGTCCCGACCTGAAGACATCTTAATGTTATTATTTTGTTATACACACAGTGCCGCCAAGTGGAATCAAAAATTTGTTTTTATTTTAATTTTCACGTACTGCACGGTGCCCTTTTGACGAATCCGACTGAAAATTAGTCAGAAAAGACTCAAGACAATGATCTTACTCTCTGCCGAATTTTGTGACGTTTTGGCAAAAGGCGTGGCTATTAAGGTGCTGAAAAGTCCGATTGTACTCTGTGGCAACAAAAGCTCCGGCAACATGACTCAGATCATCCTATCTTCTCGAAGTTGTACACATTTGAGGATACTTCAGCCCTGAAGACATCTACCAACTTATTTTATATCGTAGTAGTAGCGCCACCAACTGGTAAAAGCTAATACAAGTTATTTTCTTGGATGTTTTTCTCCGTGCAACTCAACAAGGTCGCCCTCATATATGCTCGGATGACTGTTTCGGCCATGAGGATGTCACAATACGAAATTCGTGATTTTTCGTGAAAAGTTGTGGGAGTGGCATTGCACTGTTCGGCAATAAAACAAAGCTGATTATGAGGTTCTAAATATGAACGACAACTCGTAAAACTTTACACACACATCAGGCCGAGCAAATTTATCAATATTTTATACGTTAGTTGTGCAGCTTTTTTGAAATGGCTCGCCATGGCCCTCGAGAAATGTTAAAAAAAAGCAGCTCTGGTTGAGTGTTTCACCTCGCTTTTTGTAAATTTTATGGAGTACAGTGAACCCTCGGTTATCGCGGTTAATGGGGACCGAGACCACCCGCGAAAACTGAAAATCCGCGAAGTAGCGGCGCACCTTCAAAAATGCTTAAAAAAAATATACAATATATATAATAAATATATATATATATATATATATATATATATATATATATATATATATATATATATATACGGGGAGAGAGAGAGTGAAATTCATGTTATAACAAAAAAACCAAATTATTATTAAAACGTATTATTTTTTTATTCCCCAGCCATTCTTTTTGTATTTATTTAATTATTACTCCGACTTTTACCTGCTGGTACGCCGTCCGGTGTGCCCTGTGAAATGAAAGGTGGCATTCTTTATTTATTTATTCATTTATTCATTCATAACTGACAGCCTCGCGCTCCGCTCGTGCCCGGGCAGAAGAGGTGCTCCAATTTGGCTTAACTGTGACACACGCCCGTCCTCCTCCCCCGGAGCTTCCATTCGGTTAAACTTAGGGGCCGCTTGGCACCGCCCGTGCCCGGGGAAGGTGCTCCTCTTCGGCTTACTGTGACGCGAGCATGCCCTCCTCCTCCGGAGCTTCCATTCGGTTAAACTTAGGGGCCGCTTGGAACCGCCCGTGCCCGGGGAAGGTGCTCCTCTTCGGCTTACTGTGACGCGAGCATGCCCTCCTCCTCCGGAGCTTCCATTCGGTTAAACTTAGGGGCCGCTTGGCACTGCCCGTGCCCGGGGAAGGTGCTCCTCTACGGCTTAACTGCCACGCACGCTGGCCGGAGCTCTGGTACGGTCCGAACCGCGCGAAACGTCGCCACCGATCGTGTCCGGGGGAACGTGCTCTTCTTCGTCCACTCTCCTCTTCGCCCACGCTCTTCTTCGGCGCACGCCGGCCGTCTAACCGCTCCAGCGCCCCGTCGTGCCGCTCGGCGAAACTACAATGCCCCCGAATATTTTTTAGACCCGCGAAGCACTGAACCCGCGAAAGGTGAACCGCGAAGTAGCGAGGGTTCACTGTATGTATAAGACCAAGACCTAAAAAAAAGTCTCTTGGAGCAATGAGCTAGGTTTTACAGGAAGTCGGCCATTTTGAATTTACTGAAAAGGGGGCGGGTCACCACAATGGACTTTGTGTAGAAATTATTATTGGGGCCCGAGCAGCGACCGCGGCGAGGTCCCTATTGTTTTTGTAGAAGATATTATTACTTTTATTATTATTATTATTATTATTATTAGGGTCTGAGCAGCGACCGCTGCGAAGTCCCTATTGTTTTTGTAGAAATTATTATTATTATTATTTTTCCGATTGTTCGATCGCATTTTTGACCCCCGAAACATGCACAAAAACTCACCAAACTTGGCAGTCTCATCGGGCATGGCGAAAAATTTGATATTTTAACGTCTAATATGAACAGGAAGTGAGTTATGAATTTTTGAAAGTCCGACTTTTGCCCTTTTTTGCATGTTTACAGGGGTCATTCTTTTGCACCCTGATCCTAAAGGCTTCATCTGATTGCCTTAAAATTCTGTCTGTAGCATCTGAAGACCTGGCACAAACACTGGGGCTAAAATTTTTTGTTTCCGAAATACTATATGACGGGGGCGGGGCATCAAAGTTTTCACTTAAGATTTCCTTCGCCGCAATGGACAAAATGCTTAATAACTCTCCTGCACATGCTGCTAAAAATCCAAAACTTCACATGTACATAAAGAGTCTGTACCTGAAGACATCTATATGTTTATATTCAGTTATACACCTTGCGCCAATCAATATCATTTTTTACATTTTGACGTACTGCACGGTGCCCTTTTAACGAATCTGATTGAAAATTGGCTAGAAAAGACTCAAGACATTGATCTTACTCTATCCCTATTTTTGTGACTTTCCTTCGAAGGGCGTGGCTATTACGGTGCCGCAGAGTCTGATTATTCTCCGTGGCAACAAAAGTTCCTGCAAAATGATTCAGATGATCCATCTTCTCGAAATTTTTCACATTTGAGGATATTCAGGCCCTGAAGACGGCTGCCAACTTATTTTTGATCGCAGTGGTAGCGCCACCAACTGGTTAAAACAAATACAAATCATTTTCGTTGATTTTTTTCTCCGGGCAGGTTAACAAAATCTACCTTACATTTGCTCGGATGAGTGTTTAGGCCTTGAGGATGTCACAATACGAAAGTCTTTCGCCTTCTTCAGAGTGTCACATGATGGTGTCTTGTGGCCCGTCTTTATCAGCTGATGTTCCATGAGGGCGTGACTTACCTGTCACAAGAATGAAGGCAAGTCACGCCCCCCGCTGTCCGTTCACTCCGCCAAAATGCTGCTCCAGGTGGTAGAGAGGATGAAGGCTCCCTTGTCTCTGTTCATGGTTTTTATGCCTCGCTTGCAGATCTCAATGGCCTCTCTGATCCAGCGCTGTTGTTTGTTCTCTTCGGTGCGGATGACCCTGCCCTTCTCCCGGTCCATGATGTGGTTTTCCCTTTTGCAGTGGTCAGTGATTGCTGATTTGTAATGTTCATGTTGTGCTTGTTCTTTTACTGCTCTGATTTTTCATTTTTTTGACAGGTAAGTCACACCCTCATGGAACATCAGCTGATAAAGACGGGTCTCAAGACACCATCATGCGACACTCTGAAGAAGGCGAAAGACTCGCCGAAACATGTCAGGTAAAAAATTAACCTAAAACATAATTGTCTGCTTTTAATGAATCAGTCAAATATCAATAATAAGAAGACAAAATGAACCTAATACAAATAAATGAATGCTTAATAACTCCCCTGCACATGCTCCTAAAAATCCAAACCTTCACCTGTAAATAAAACGTCCCGACCTGAAGACATCTTAATGTTATTATTTTGTTATACACACAGTGCCGCCAAGTGGAATCAAAAATTTGTTTTTATTTTAATTTTCACGTACTGCACGGTGCCCTTTTGACGAATCCGACTGAAAATTAGTCAGAAAAGACTCAAGACAATGACCTTACTCTCTGCCGAATTTTGTGACGTTTTGGCAAAAGGCGTGGCTATTAAGGTGCTGAAAAGTCAGATTGTACTCTGTGGCAACAAAAGCTCCGGCAACATGACTCAGATCATCCTATCTTCTCGAAGTTGTACACATTTGAGGATACTTCAGCCCTGAAGACATCTACCAACTTATTTTATATCGTAGTAGTAGCGCCACCAACTGGTAAAAGCTAATACAAGTTATTTTCTTGGATGTGTTTCTCCGTGCAACTCAACAAGGTCGCCCTCATATATGCTCGGATGACTGTTTCGGCCATGAGGATGTCACAATACGAAATTCGTGATTTTTCGTGAAAAGTTGTGGGAGTGGCATTGCACTGTTCGGCAATAAAACAAAGCTGATTATGAGGTTCTAAATATGAACGACAACTCGTAAAACTTTACACACACATCAGGCCGAGCAAATTTATCAATATTTTATACGTTAGTTGTGCAGCTTTTTTGAAATGGCTCGCCATGGCCCTCGAGAAATGTTAAAAAAAAGCAGCTCTGGTTGAGTGTTTCACCTCGCTTTTTGTAAATTTTATGGAGTACAGTGAACCCTCGGTTATCGCGGTTAATGGGGACCGAGACCACCCGCGAAAACTGAAAATCCGCGAAGTAGCGGCGCACCTTCAAAAATGCTTAAAAAAAATATACAATATATATAATAAATATATATATATATATATATATATATATATATATATACGGGGAGAGAGAGAGTGAAATTCATGTTATAACAAAAAAACCAAATTATTATTAAAACGTATTATTTTTTTATTCCCCAGCCATTCTTTTTGTATTTATTTAATTACTCCGACTTTTACCTGCTGGTACGCCGTCCGGTGTGCCCTGTGAAATGAAAGGTGGCATTCTTTATTTATTTATTCATTTATTCATTCATAACTGACAGCCTCGCGCTCCGCTCGTGCCCGGGCAGAAGAGGTGCTCCAATTTGGCTTAACTGTGACACACGCCCGTCCTCCTCCGTCCGGAGCTTCCATTCGGTTAAACTTAGGGGCCGCTTGGCACCGCCCATGCCCGGGGAAGGTGCTCCTCTTCGGCTTACTGTGACGCGAGCATGCCCTCCTCCTCCGGAGCTTCCATTCGGTTAAACTTAGGGGCCGCTTGGAACCGCCCGTGCCCGGGGAAGGTGCTCCTCTTCGGCTTACTGTGACGCGAGCATGCCCTCCTCCTCCGGAGCTTCCATTCGGTTAAACTTAGGGGCCGCTTGGCACCGCCCGTGCCCGGGGAAGGTGCTCCTCTACGGCTTAACTGCCACGCACGCTGGCCGGAGCTCTGGTACGGTCCGAACCGCGCGAAACGTCGCCACAGATCGTGTCCGGGGGAACGTGCTCTTCTTCGTCCACTCTCCTCTTCGCCCGCGCTCTTCTTCGGCGCACGCCGGCCGTCTAACCGCTCCAGCGCCCCGTCGTGCCGCTCGGCGAAACTACAATGCCCCCGAATATTTTTTAGACCCGCGAAGCACTGAACCTGCGAAAGGTGAACCGCGAAGTAGCGAGGGTTCACTGTATGTATAAGACCAAGACCTACAAAAAAGTCTCTTGGAGCAATGAGCTAGGTTTTACAGGAAGTCGGCCATTTTGAATTTACTTAAAAGGGGGCGGGTCACCACAATGGACTTTGTGTAGAAATTATTATTGGGGCCCGAGCAGCGACCGCGGCGAGGTCCCTATTGTTTTTGTAGAAAATATTATTACTTTTATTATTATTATTATTATTATTATTAGGGCCTGAGCAGCGACCGCTGCGAAGTCCCTATTGTTTTTGTAGAAATTATTATTATTATTTTTCCGATTGTTCGATCGCATTTTTGACCCCCGAAACATGCACAAAAACTCACCAAACCTGGCAGTCTCATCGGGCATGGCGAAAAATTTGATATTTTAACGTCTAATATGAACAGGAAGTGAGTTATGAATTTTTGAAAGTCCGACTTTTGCCCTTTTTTGCATGTTTACAGGGGTCATTCTTTTGCACCCTGATCCTAAAGGCTTCATCTGATTGCCTTAAAATTCTGTCTGTAGCATCTGAAGACCTGGGACAAACACTGGGGCTAAAATTTTTTGTTTCCGAAATACTATATGACGGGGGCGGGGCATCAAAGTTTTCACTTAAGATTTCCTTCGCCGCAATGGACAAAATGCTTAATAACTCTCCTGCACATGCTGCTAAAAATCCAAAACTTCACATGTACATAAAGAGTCTGTACCTGAAGACATCTATATGTTTATATTCAGTTATACACCTTGCGCCAATCAATATCATTTTTTACATTTTGACGTACTGCACGGTGCCCTTGTAACGAATCTGATTGAAAATTGGCTAGAAAAGACTCAAGACATTGATCTTACTCTATCCCTATTTTTGTGACTTTCCTTCGAAGGGCGTGGCTATTACGGTGCCGCAGAGTCTGATTATTCTCCGTGGCAACAAAAGTTCCTGCAAAATGATTCAGATGATCCATCTTCTCGAAATTTTTCACATTTGAGGATATTCAGGCCCTGAAGACGGCTGCCAACTTATTTTTGATCGCAGTGGTAGCGCCACCAACTGGTTAAAACAAATATAAATTATTTTCGTTGATGTTTTTCTCCGGGCATGTTAACAAAATCTACCTTATATTTGCTCGGATGAGTGTTTAGGCCTTGAGCATGTCACAATACGAAAGTCTTTCGCCTTCTTCAGAGTGTCACATGATGGTGTCTTGTGACCCGCCTTTATCAGCTGATGTTCCATGAGGGCGTGACTTACCTGTCACAAGAATGAAGGCAAGTCACGCCCCCCGCTGTCCGTTCACTCCGCCAAGATGCTGGTCCAGGTGGTAGAGAGGATGAAGGCTCCCTTGTCTCTGTTCATGGTTTTTATGCCTCGCTTGCAGATCTCAATGGCCTCTCTGATCCAGCGCTGTTGTTTGTTCTCTTCTGTGCGGATGACCCTGCCCTTCTCCCGGTCCATGATGTGGTTTTCCCTTTTGCAGTGGTCAGTGATTGCTGATTTGTAATGTTCATGTTGTGCTTGTTCTTTTACTGCTCTGATTTTTCATTTTTTTGACAGGTAAGTCACACCCTCATGGAACATCAGCTGATAAAGACGGGTCTCAAGACAACATCATGCGACACTCTGAAGAAGGCGAAAGACTCGCCGAAACATGTCAGGTAAAAAATTAACCTAAAACATAATTGTCTGCTTTTAATGAATCAGTCAAATATCAATAATAAGAAGACAAAATGAACCTAATACAAATAAATGAATGCTTAATAACTCCCCTGCACATGCTCCTAAAAATCCAAACCTTCACCTGTAAATAAAACGTCCCGACCTGAAGACATCTTAATGTTATTATTTTGTTATACACACAGTGCCGCCAAGTGGAATCAAAAATTTGTTTTTATTTTAATTTTCACGTACTGCACGGTGCCCTTTTGACGAATCCGACTGAAAATTAGTCAGAAAAGACTCAAGACAATGATCTTACTCTCTGCCGAATTTTGTGACGTTTTGGCAAAAGGCGTGGCTATTAAGGTGCTGAAAAGTCCGATTGTACTCTGTGGCAACAAAAGCTCCGGCAACATGACTCAGATCATCCTATCTTCTCGAAGTTGTACACATTTGAGGATACTTCAGCCCTGAAGACATCTACCAACTTATTTTATATCGTAGTAGTAGCGCCACCAACTGGTAAAAGCTAATACAAGTTATTTTCTTGGATGTTTTTCTCCGTGCAACTCAACAAGGTCGCCCTCATATATGCTCGGATGACTGTTTCGGCCATGAGGATGTCACAATACGAAATTCGTGATTTTTCGTGAAAAGTTGTGGGAGTGGCATTGCACTGTTCGGCAATAAAACAAAGCTGATTATGAGGTTCTAAATATGAACGACAACTCGTAAAACTTTACACACACATCAGGCCGAGCAAATTTATCAATATTTTATACGTTAGTTGTGCAGCTTTTTTGAAATGGCTCGCCATGGCCCTCGAGAAATGTTAAAAAAAAGCAGCTCTGGTTGAGTGTTTCACCTCGCTTTTTGTAAATTTTATGGAGTACAGTGAACCCTCGGTTATCGCGGTTAATGGGGACCGAGACCACCCGCGAAAACTGAAAATCCGCGAAGTAGCGGCGCACCTTCAAAAATGCTTAAAAAAAATATATAATAAATATATAAATATATATATATATATATATATATATATATATATATATATATATATATACGGGGGGAGAGAGAGAGAGAGAGAGTGAAATTCATGTTATAACAAAAAAAACAAATTATTATTAAAACGTATTATTTTTTTATTCCCCAGCCATTCTTTTTGTATTTATTTAATTACTCCGACTTTTACCTGCTGGTACGCCGTCCGGTGTGCCCTGTGAAATGAAAGGTGGCATTCTTTATTTATTTATTCATTTATTCATTCATAACTGACAGCCTCGCGCTCCGCTCGTGCCCGGGCAGAAGAGGTGCTCCAATTTGGCTTAACTGTGACACACGCCCGTCCTCCTCCGTCCGGAGCTTCCATTCGGTTAAACTTAGGGGCCGCTTGGCACCGCCCGTGCCCGGGGTAGGTGCTCCTCTTCGGCTTACTGTGACGCGAGCATGCCCTCCTCCTCCGGAGCTTCCATTCGGTTAAACTTAGGGGCCGCTTGGAACCGCCCGTGCCCGGGGAAGGTGCTCCTCTTCGGCTTACTGTGACGCGAGCATGCCCTCCTCCTCCGGAGCTTCCATTCGGTTAAACTTAGGGGCCGCTTGGCACCGCCCGTGCCCGGGGAAGATGCTCCTCTACGGCTTAACTGCCACGCACGCTGGCCGGAGCTCTGGTACGGTCCGAACCGCGCGAAACGTCGCCACCGATCGTGTCCGGGGGAACGTGCTCTTCTTCGTCCACTCTCCTCTTCGCCCACGCTCTTCTTCGGCGCACGCCGGCCGTCTAACCGCTCCAGCGCCCCGTCGTGCCGCTCGGCGAAACTACAATGCCCCTGAATATTTTTTAGACCCGCGAAGCACTGAACCTGCGAAAGGTGAACCGCGAAGTAGCGAGGGTTCACTGTATGTATAAGACCAAGACCTACAAAAAAGTCTCTTGGAGCAATGAGCTAGGTTTTACAGGAAGTCGGCCATTTTGAATTTACTTAAAAGGGGGCGGGTCACCACAATGGACTTTGTGTAGAAATTATTATTGGGGCCCGAGCAGCGACCGCGGCGAGGTCCCTATTGTTTTTGGAGAAAATATTATTACTTTTATTATTATTATTATTATTATTATTAGGGCCTGAGCAGCGACCGCTGCGAAGTCCCTATTGTTTTTGTAGAAATTATTATTATTATTTTTCCGATTGTTCGATCGCATTTTTGACCCCCGAAACATGCACAAAAACTCACCAAACTTGGCAGTCTCATCGGGCATGGCGAAAAATTTGATATTTTAACGTCTAATATGAACAGGAAGTGAGTTATGAATTTTTGAAAGTCCGACTTTTGCCCTTTTTTGCATGTTTACAGGGGTCATTCTTTTGCACCCTGATCCTAAAGGCTTCATCTGATTGCCTTAAAATTCTGTCTGTAGCATCTGAAGACCTGGCACAAACACTGGGGCTAAAATTTTTTGTTTCCGAAATACTATATGACGGGGGCGGGGCATCAAAGTTTTCACTTAAGATTTCCTTCGCCGCAATGGACAAAATGCTTAATAACTCTCCTGCACATGCTGCTAAAAATCCAAAACTTCACATGTACATAAAGAGTCTGTACCTGAAGACATCTATATGTTTATATTCAGTTATACACCTTGCGCCAATCAATATCATTTTTTACATTTTGACGTACTGCACGGTGCCCTTTTAACGAATCTGATTGAAAATTGGCTAGAAAAGACTCAAGACATTGATCTTACTCTATCCCTATTTTTGTGACTTTCCTTCGAAGGGCGTGGCTATTACGGTGCCGCAGAGTCTGATTATTCTCCGTGGCAACAAAAGTTCCTGCAAAATGATTCAGATGATCCATCTTCTCGAAATTTTTCACATTTGAGGATATTCAGGCCCTGAAGACGGCTGCCAACTTATTTTTGATCGCAGTGGTAGCGCCACCAACTGGTTAAAACAAATACAAATTATTTTCGTTGATTTTTTTCTCCGGGCAGGTTAACAAAATCTACCTTACATTTGCTCGGATGAGTGTTTAGGCCTTGAGGATGTCACAATACGAAAGTCTTTCGCCTTCTTCAGAGTGTCACATGATGGTGTCTTGTGGCCCGTCTTTATCAGCTGATGTTCCATGAGGGCGTGACTTACCTGTCACAAGAATGAAGGCAAGTCACGCCCCCCGCTGTCCGTTCACTCCGCCAAAATGCTGCTCCAGGTGGTAGAGAGGATGAAGGCTCCCTTGTCTCTGTTCATGGTTTTTATGCCTCGCTTGCAGATCTCAATGGCCTCTCTGATCCAGCGCTGTTGTTTGTTCTCTTCGGTGCGGATGACCCTGCCCTTCTCCCGGTCCATGATGTGGTTTTCCCTTTTGCAGTGGTCAGTGATTGCTGATTTGTAATGTTCATGTTGTGCTTGTTCTTTTACTGCTCTGATTTTTCATTTTTTTGACAGGTAAGTCACACCCTCATGGAACATCAGCTGATAAAGACGGGTCTCAAGACACCATCATGCGACACTCTGAAGAAGGCGAAAGACTCGCCGAAACATGTCAGGTAAAAAATTAACCTAAAACATAATTGTCTGCTTTTAATGAATCAGTCAAATATCAATAATAAGAAGACAAAATGAACCTAATACAAATAAATGAATGCTTAATAACTCCCCTGCACATGCTCCTAAAAATCCAAACCTTCACCTGTAAATAAAACGTCCCGACCTGAAGACATCTTAATGTTATTATTTTGTTATACACACAGTGCCGCCAAGTGGAATCAAAAATTTGTTTTTATTTTAATTTTCACGTACTGCACGGTGCCCTTTCGACGAATCCGACTGAAAATTAGTCAGAAAAGACTCAAGACAATGATCTTACTCTCTGCCGAATTTTGTGACGTTTTGGCAAAAGGCGTGGCTATTACGGTGCTGAAAAGTCCGATTGTACTCTGTGGCAACAAAAGCTCCTGCAACATGACTCAGGTGATCCTATCTTCTCGAAGTTGCACACATTTGAGGATACTTAAGCCCTGAAGACATCTACCAACTTATTTTTCATCGTAGTAGTAGCGCCACCAACTGGTAAAAGCTAATACAAGTTATTTTCTTGGATGTTTTTCTCCGTGCAACTCAACAAGGTCGCCCTCATATATGCTCGGATGACTGTTTCGGCCATGAGGATGTCACAATACGAAATTCGTCCTTTTTCATGAAAAGTTGTGGGAGTGGCATTGCACTGTTCGGCAATAAAACAAAGCTGATTATGAGGTTCTAAATATGAACGACAACTCGTGAAACTTTACACACACATCAGGCCGAGCAAATTTATCAATATTTTATACGTTAGTTGTGCAGCTTTTTTGAAATGGCTCGCCATGGCCCTCGAGAAATGTTCAAAAAAGCAGCCCTGGTTGAGTGTTTCACCTCGCTTTTTGTAAATTTTATGGAGTACAGTGAACCCTCGGTTATCGCGGTTAATGGGGACCGAGACCACCCGCAAAAACTGAAAATCCGCGAAGTAGCGGCGCACCTTCAAAAATGCTTAAAAAAAATATACAATATATATAATAATATATATATATATATATATATATATATATATATATATATATATATATATATATATATACGGGGGGAGAGAGAGAGACAGAGAGTGAAATTCATGTTATAACAAAAAAAACAAATTATTATTAAAACTTATTATTTTTTTATTCCCCAACCATTCTTTTTGTATTTATTTAATTACTCCGACTTTTACCTGCTGGTACGCCGTCCGGTGTGCCCTGTGAAATGAAAGGTGGCATTCTTTATTTATTCATTCATTTATTCATTCATAACTGACAGCCTCGCGCTCCGCTCGTGCCCGGGCAGAAGAGGTGCTCCAATTCGGCTTCACTGTGACACACGCCCGCCCTCCTCCCCCGGAGCTTCCATTCGGTTAAACTTAGGGGCCGCTTGGCACCGCCCGTGCCCGGGGAAGGTGCTCCTCTTCGGCTTACTGTGACGCGAGCATGCCCTCCTCCTGCGGAGCTTCCATTCGGTTAAACTTAGGGGCCGCTTGGAACCGCCCGTGCCCGGGGAAGGTGCTCCTCTTCGGCTTACTGTGACGCGAGCATGCCCTCCTCCTCCGGAGCTTCCATTCGGTTAAACTTAGGGGCCGCTTGGCACCGCCCGTGCCCGGGGAAGGTGCTCCTCTACGGCTTAACTGCCACGCACGCCGGCCGGAGCTCTGGTACGGTCCGAACCGCGCGAAACGTCGCCACCGATCGTGTCCGGGGGAACGTGCTCTCTTCGTCCACTCTCCTCTTCGCCCACGCTCTTCTTCGGCGCACGCCGGCCGTCTAACTGCTCCAGCGCCCCGTCGTGCCGCTCGGCGAAACTACAATGCCCCCGAATATTTTTTAGACCCGCGAAGCACTGAACCCGCGAAAGGTGAACCGCGAAGTAGCGAGGGTTCACTGTATGTATAAGACCAAGACCTACAAAAAAGTCTCTTGGAGCAATGAGCTAGGTTTTACAGGAAGTCGGCCATTTTGAATTTACTTAAAAGGGGGCGGGTCACCACAATGGACTTTGTGTAGAAATTATTATTGGGGCCCGAGCAGCGACCGCGGCGAGGTCCCTATTGTTTTTGTAGAAATTATTATTATTATTATTTTTCCGATTGTTCGATCGCATTTTTGACCCCCGAAACATGCACAAAAACTCACCAAACTTGGCAGTCTCATCGGGCATGGCGAAAAATTTGATATTTTAACGTCTAATATGAACAGGAAGTGAGTTATGAATTTTTGAAAGTCCGATTTTTGCCCTTTTTTGCATGTTTACAGGGGTCATTCTTTTGCACCCTGATCCTAAAGGCTTCATCTGATTGCCTTAAAATTCTGTCTGGAGCATCTTAAGACCTGGGACAAACACTGGGGCTAAAAATTTTTGTTTCCGAAATACTATATGACGGGGGCGGGGCTTCAAAGTTTTCACTTAAGATTTCCTTCGCCGCAATGGACAAAATGCTTAATAACTCTCCTGCACGTGCTGCTAAAAATCCAAAACTTCACATGTACATAAAGAGTCGGTACCTGAAGACATCTATATGTTTATATTCAGTTATACACCTTGCGCCAATCAATATCATTTTTTACATTTTGACGTACTGCACGGTGCCCTTTTAACGAATCTGATTGAAAATTGGCTAGAAAAGACTCAAGACATTGATCTTACTCTATCCCTATTTTTGTGACTTTCCTTCGAAGGGCGTGGCTATTACGGTGCCGCAGAGTCTGATTATTCTCCGTGGCAACAAAAGTTCCTGCAAAATGATTCAGATGATCCATCTTCTCGAAATTTTTCACATTTGAGGATATTCAGGCCCTGAAGACGGCTGCCAACTTATTTTTGATCGCAGTGGTAGCGCCACCAACTGGTTAAAACAAATACAAATTATTTTCGTTGATGTTTTTCTCCGGGCAGGTTAACAAAATCTACCTTATATTTGCTCGGATGAGTGTTTAGGCCTTGAGGATGTCACAATACGAAAGTCTTTCGCCTTCTTCAGAGTTTCACATGATGGTGTCTTGTGACCCGTCTTTATCAGCTGATGTTCCATGAGGGCGTGACTTACCTGTCACGAGAATGAAGGCAAGTCACGCCCCCCGCTGTCCGTTCACTCCGCCAAGATGCTGGTCCAGGTGGTAGAGAGGATGAAGGCTCCCTTGTCTCTGTTCATGGTTTTTATGCCTCGCTTGCAGATCTCAATGGCCTCTCTGATCCAGCGCTGTTGTTTGTTCTCTTCGGTGCGGATGACCCTGCCCTTCTCCCGGTCCATGATGTGGTTTTCCCTTTTGCAGTGGTCAGTGATTGCTGATTTGTAATGTTCATGTTGTGCTTGTTCTTTTACTGCTCTGATTTTTCATTTTTTTGACAGGTAAGTCACACCCTCATGGAACATCAGCTGATAAAGACGGGTCTCAAGACACCATCATGCGACACTCTGAAGAAGGCGAAAGACTCGCCGAAACATGTCAGGTAAAAAATTAACCTAAAACATAATTGTCTGCTTTTAATGAATCAGTCAAATATCAATAATAAGAAGACAAAATGAACCTAATACAAATAAATGAATGCTTAATAACTCCCCTGCACATGCTCCTAAAAATCCAAACCTTCACCTGTAAATAAAACGTCCCGACCTGAAGACATCTTAATGTTATTATTTTGTTATACACACAGTGCCGCCAAGTGGAATCAAAAATTTGGTTTTTATTTTAATTTTCACGTACTGCACGGTGCCCTTTTGACGAATCCGACTGAAAATTAGTCAGAAAAGACTCAAGACAATGATCTTACTCTCTGCCGAATTTTGTGACGTTTTGGCAAAAGGCGTGGCTATTAAGGTGCTGAAAAGTCCGATTGTACTCTGTGGCAACAAAAGCTCCGGCAACATGACTCAGATGATCCTATCTTCTCGAAGTTGTACACATTTGAGGATACTTCAGCCCTGAAGACATCTACCAACTTATTTTACATCGTAGTAGTAGCGCCACCAACTGGTAAAAGCTAATACAAGTTATTTTCTTGGATGTTTTTCTCCGTGCAACTCAACAAGGTCGCCCTCATATATGCTCGGATGACTGTTTCGGCCATGAGGATGTCACAATACGAAATTCGTGATTTTTCGTGAAAAGTTGTGGGAGTGGCATTGCACTGTTCGGCAATAAAATAAAGCTGATTATGAGGTTCTAAATATGAACGACAACTCGTAAAACTTTACACACACATCAGGCCGAGCAAATTTATCAATATTTTATACGTTAGTTGTGCAGCTTTTTTGAAATGGCTCGCCATGGCCCTCGAGAAATGTTAAAAAAAAGCAGCTCTGGTTGAGTGTTTCACCTCGCTTTTTGTAAATTTTATGGAGTACAGTGAACCCTCGGTTATCGCGGTTAATGGGGACCGAGACCACCCGCGAAAACTGAAAATCCGCGAAGTAGCGGCGCACCTTCAAAAATGCTTAAAAAAAATATACAATATATATCATAAATATATAAATATATATATATATATATATATATATATATATATATATATATATATATATATATATATATATATATACGGGGAGAGAGAGAGTGAAATTCATGTTATAACAAAAAAACCAAATTATTATTAAAACGTATTATTTTTTTATTCCCCAGCCATTCTTTTTGTATTTATTTAATTACTCCGACTTTTACCTGCTGGTACGCCGTCCGGTGTGCCCTGTGAAATGAAAGGTGGCATTCTTTATTTATTTATTCATTTATTCATTCATAACTGACAGCCTCGCGCTCCGCTCGTGCCCGGGCAGAAGAGGTGCTCCAATTTGGCTTAACTGTGACACACGCCCGTCCTCCTCCGTCCGGAGCTTCCATTCGGTTAAACTTAGGGGCCGCTTGGCACCGCCCGTGCCCGGGGTAGATGCTCCTCTTCGGCTTACTGTGACGCGAGCATGCCCTCCTCCTCCGGAGCTTCCATTCGGTTAAACTTAGGGGCCGCTTGGAACCGCCCGTGCCCGGGGAAGGTGCTCCTCTTCGGCTTACTGTGACGCGAGCATGCCCTCCTCCTCCGGAGCTTCCATTCGGTTAAACTTAGGGGCCGCTTGGCACCGCCCGTGCCCGGGGAAGGTGCTCCTCTACGGCTTAACTGCCACGCACGCTGGCCGGAGCTCTGGTACGGTCCGAACCGCGCGAAACGTCGCCACCGATCGTGTCCGGGGGAACGTGCTCTTCTTCGTCCACTCTCCTCTTCGCCCACGCTCTTCTTCGGCGCACGGCGGCCGTCTAACCGCTCCAGCGCCCCGTCGTGCCGCTCGGCGAAACTACAATGCCCCCGAATATTTTTTAGACCCGCGAAGCACTGAACCTGCGAAAGGTGAACCGCGAAGTAGCGAGGGTTCACTGTATGTATAAGACCAAGACCTACAAAAAAGTCTCTTGGAGCAATGAGCTAGGTTTTACAGGAAGTCGGCCATTTTGAATTTACTTAAAAGGGGGCGGGTCACCACAATGGACTTTGTGTAGAAATTATTATTGGGGCCCGAGCAGCGACCGCGGCGAGGTCCCTATTGTTTTTGTAGAAAATATTATTACTTTTATTATTATTATTATTATTATTATTAGGGCCTGAGCAGCGACCGCTGCGAAGTCCCTATTGTTTTTGTAGAAATTATTATTATTATTATTTTTCCGATTGTTCGATCGCATTTTTGACCCCCGAAACATGCACAAAAACTCACCAAACTTGGCAGTCTCATCGGGCATGGCGAAAAATTTGATATTTTAACGTCTAATATGAACAGGAAGTGAGTTATGAATTTTTGAAAGTCCGACTTTTGCCCTTTTTTGCATGTTTACAGGGGTCATTCTTTTGCACCCTGATCCTAAAGGCTTCATCTGATTGCCTTAAAATTCTGTCTGTAGCATCTGAAGACCTGGCACAAACACTGGGGCTAAAATTTTTTGTTTCCGAAATACTATATGACGGGGGCGGGGCATCAAAGTTTTCACTTAAGATTTCCTTCGCCGCAATGGACAAAATGCTTAATAACTCTCCTGCACATGCTGCTAAAAATCCAAAACTTCACATGTACATAAAGAGTCTGTACCTGAAGACATCTATATGTTTATATTCAGTTATACACCTTGCGCCAATCAATATCATTTTTTACATTTTGACGTACTGCACGGTGCCCTTTTAACGAATCTGATTGAAAATTGGCTAGAAAAGACTCAAGACATTGATCTTACTCTATCCCTATTTTTGTGACTTTCCTTCGAAGGGCGTGGCTATTACGGTGCCGCAGAGTCTGATTATTCTCCGTGGCAACAAAAGTTCCTGCAAAATGATTCAGATGATCCATCTTCTCGAAATTTTTCACATTTGAGGATATTCAGGCCCTGAAGACGGCTGCCAACTTATTTTTGATCGCAGTGGTAGCGCCACCAACTGGTTAAAACAAATACAAATTATTTTCGTTGATTTTTTTCTCCGGGCAGGTTAACAAAATCTACCTTACATTTGCTCGGATGAGTGTTTAGGCCTTGAGGATGTCACAATACGAAAGTCTTTCGCCTTCTTCAGAGTGTCACATGATGGTGTCTTGTGGCCCGTCTTTATCAGCTGATGTTCCATGAGGGCGTGACTTACCTGTCACAAGAATGAAGCCAAGTCACGCCCCCCGCTGTCCGTTCACTCTGCCAAGATGCTGGTCCAGGTGGTAGAGAGGATGAAGGCTCCCTTGTCTCTGTTCATGGTTTTTATGCCTCGCTTGCAGATCTCAATGGCCTCTCTGATCCAGCGCTGTTGTTTGTTCTCTTCGGTGCGGATGACCCTGCCCTTCTCCCGGTCCATGATGTGGTTTTCCCTTTTGCAGTGGTCAGTGATTGCTGATTTGTAATGTTCATGTTGTGCTTGTTCTTTTACTGCTCTGATTTTTCATTTTTTTGACAGGTAAGTCACACCCTCATGGAACATCAGCTCAAGACACCATCATGCGACACTCTGAAGAAGGCGAAAGACTCGCCGAAACATGTCAGTGAAAAAATTAACCTAAAACATAATTGTCTGCTTTTAATGAATCAGTCAAATATCAATAATAAGAAGACAAAATGAACCTAATACAAATAAATGAATGCTTAATAACTCCCCTGCACATGCTCCTAAAAATCCAAACCTTCACCTGTAAATAAAACGTCCCGACCTGAAGACATCTTAATGTTATTATTTTGTTATACACACAGTGCCGCCAAGTGGAATCAAAAATTAGTTTTTATTTTAATTTTCACGTACTGCACGGTGCCCTTTCGACGAATCCGACTGAAAATTAGTCAGAAAAGACTCAAGACAATGATCTTACTCTCTGCCGAATTTTGTGACGTTTTGGCAAAAGGCGTGGCTATTACGGTGCTGAAAAGTCCGATTGTACTCTGTGGCAACAAAAGCTCCAGCAACATGACTCAGGTGATCCTATCTTCTCGAAGTTGCACACATTTGAGGATACTTAAGCCCTGAAGACATCTACCAACTTATTTTTCATCGTAGTAGTAGCGCCACCAACTGGTAAAAGCTAATACAAGTTATTTTCTTGGATGTTTTTCTCCGTGCAACTCAACAAGGTCGCCCTCATATATGCTCGGATGACTGTTTCGGCCATGAGGATGTCCCAATACGAAATTCGTCCTTTTTCATGAAAAGTTGTGGGAGTGGCATTGCACTGTTCGGCAATAAAACAAAGCTGATTATGAGGTTCTAAATATGAACGACAACTCGTGAAACTTTACACACACATCAGGCCGAGCAAATTTATCAATATTTTATACGTTAGTTGTGCAGCTTTTTTGAAATGGCTCGCCATGGCCCTCGAGAAATGTTCAAAAAAGCAGCCCTGGTTGAGTGTTTCACCTCGCTTTTTGTAAATTTTATGGAGTACAGTGAACCCTCGGTTATCGCGGTTAATGGGGACCGAGACCACCCGCAAAAACTGAAAATCCGCGAAGTAGCGGCGCACCTTCAAAAATGCTTAAAAAAAATATACAATATATATAATAAATATATATATATATATATATATATATATATATATATATATATATATATATATATATACGGGGGAGAGAGAGAGACAGAGAGTGAAATTCATGTTATAACAAAAAAAACAAATTATTATTAAAACTTATTATTTTTTTATTCCCCAACCATTCTTTTTGTATTTATTTAATTACTCCGACTTTTACCTGCTGGTACGCCGTCCGGTGTGCCCTGTGAAATGAAAGGTGGCATTCTTTATTTATTCATTTATTTATTCATTCATAACTGACAGCCTCGCGCTCCGCTTGTGCCCGGGCAGAAGAGGTGCTCCAATTCGGCTTCACTGTGACACACGCCCGCCCTCCTCCCCCGGAGCTTCCATTCGGTTAAACTTAGGGGCCGCTTGGCACCGCCCGTGCCCGGGGAAGGTGCTCCTCTTCGGCTTACTGTGACGCGAGCATGCCCTCCTCCTGCGGAGCTTCCATTCGGTTAAACTTAGGGGCCGCTTGGAACCGCCCGTGCCCGGGGAAGGTGCTCCTCTTCGGCTTACTGTGACGCGAGCATGCCCTCCTCCTCCGGAGCTTCCATTCGGTTAAACTTAGGGGCCGCTTGGCACCGCCCGTGCCCGGGAAAGGTGCTCCTCTACGGCTTAACTGCCACGCACGCCGGCCGGAGCTCTGGTACGGTCCGAACCGCGCGAAACGTCGCCACCGATCGTGTCCGGGGGAACGTGCTCTCTTCGTCCACTCTCCTCTTCGCCCACGCTCTTCTTCGGCGCACGCCGGCCGTCTAACTGCTCCAGCGCCCCGTCGTGCCGCTCGGCGAAACTACAATGCCCCCGAATATTTTTTAGACCCGCGAAGCACTGAACCCGCGAAAGGTGAACCGCGAAGTAGCGAGGGTTCACTGTATGTATAAGACCAAGACCTACAAAAAAGTCTCTTGGAGCAATGAGCTAGGTTTTACAGGAAGTCGGCCATTTTGAATTTACTTAAAAGGGGGCGGGTCACCACAATGGACTTTGTGTAGAAATTATTATTGGGGCCCGAGCAGCGACCGCGGCGAGGTCCCTATTGTTTTTGTAGAAATTATTATTATTATTATTTTTCCGATTGTTCGATCGCATTTTTGACCCCCGAAACATGCACAAAAACTCACCAAACTTGGCAGTCTCATCGGGCATGGCGAAAAATTTGATATTTTAACGTCTAATATGAACAGGAAGTGAGTTATGAATTTTTGAAAGTCCGATTTTTGCCCTTTTTTGCATGTTTACAGGGGTCATTCTTTTGCACCCTGATCCTAAAGGCTTCATCTGATTGCCTTAAAATTCTGTCTGTAGCATCTTAAGACCTGGGACAAACACTGGGGCTAAAAATTTTTGTTTCCGAAATACTATATGACGGGGGCGGGGCTTCAAAGTTTTCACTTAAGATTTCCTTCGCCGCAATGGACAAAATGCTTAATAACTCTCCTGCACGTGCTGCTAAAAATCCAAAACTTCACATGTACATAAAGAGTCGGTACCTGAAGACATCTATATGTTTATATTCAGTTATACACCTTGCGCCAATCAATATCATTTTTTACATTTTGACGTACTGCACGGTGCCCTTTTAACGAATCTGATTGAAAATTGGCTAGAAAAGACTCAAGACATTGATCTTACTCTATCCCTATTTTTGTGACTTTCCTTCGAAGGGCGTGGCTATTACGGTGCCGCAGAGTCTGATTATTCTCCGTGGCAACAAAAGTTCCTGCAAAATGATTCAGATGATCCATCTTCTCGAAATTTTTCACATTTGAGGATATTCAGGCCCTGAAGACGGCTGCCAACTTATTTTTGATCGCAGTGGTAGCGCCACCAACTGGTTAAAACAAATACAAATTATTTTCGTTGATGTTTTTCTCCGGGCAGGTTAACAAAATCTACCTTATATTTGCTCGGATGAGTGTTTAGGCCTTGAGGATGTCACAATACGAAAGTCTTTCGCCTTCTTCAGAGTGTCACATGATGGTGTCTTGTGTCCCGTCTTTATCAGCTGATGTTCCATGAGGGCGTGACTTACCTGTCACGAGAATGAAGGCAAGTCACGCCCCCCGCTGTCCGTTCACTCCGCCAAGATGCTGGTCCAGGTGGTAGAGAGGATGAAGGCTCCCTTGTCTCTGTTCATGGTTTTTATGCCTCGCTTGCAGATCTCAATGGCCTCTCTGATCCAGCGCTGTTGTTTGTTCTCTTCTGTGCGGATGACCCTGCCCTTCTCCCGGTCCATGATGTGGTTTTCCCTTTTGCAGTGGTCAGTGATTGCTGATTTGTAATGTTCATGTTGTGCTTGTTCTTTTACTGCTCTGATTTTTTTCATTTTTTTGACAGGTAAGTCACACCCTCATGGAACATCAGCTCAAGACACCATCATGCGACACTCTGAAGAAGGCGAAAGACTCGCCGAAACATGTCAGTGAAAAAATTAACCTAAAACATAATTGTCTGCTTTTAATGAATCAGTCAAATATCAATAATAAGAAGACAAAATGAACCTAATACAAATAAATGAATGCTTAATAACTCCCCTGCACATGCTCCTAAAAATCCAAACCTTCACCTGTAAATAAAACGTCCCGACCTGAAGACATCTTAATGTTATTATTTTGTTATACACACAGCGCCGCCAAGTGGAATCAAAAATTTGTTTTTATTTTAATTTTCACGTACTGCACGGTGCCCTTTTGTCGAATCCGACTGAAAATTAGTCAGAAAAGACTCAAGACAATGATCTTACTCTCTGCCGAAGTTTGTGACGTTTTGGCAAAAGGCGTGGCTATTACGGTGCTGAAAAGTCCGATTGTACTCTGTGGCAACAAAAGCTCCGGCAACATGACTCAGATGATCCTATCTTCTCGAATTGTACACATTTGAGGATACTTCAGCCCTGAAGACATCTACCAACTTATTTTACATCGTAGTAGTAGCGCCACCAACTGGTAAAAGCTAATACAAGTTATTTTCTTGGATGTTTTTCTCCGTGCAACTCAACAAGGTCGCCCTCATATATGCTCGGATGACTGTTTCGGCCATGAGGATGTCACAATACGAAATTCGTCCTTTTTCGTGAAAAGTTGTGGGAGTGGCATTGCACTGTTCGGCAATAAAACAAAGCTGATTATGAGGTTCTAAATATGAACGACAACTCGTAAAACTTTACACACACATCAGGCCGAGCAAATTTATCAATATTTTATACGTTAGTTGTGCAGCTTTTTTGAAATGGCTCGCCATGGCCCTCGAGAAATGTTAAAAAAAGCAGCTCTGGTTGAGTGTTTCACCTCGCTTTTTGTAAATTTTATGGAGTACAGTGAACCCTCGGTTATCGCGGTTAATGGGGACCGAGACCACCCGCGAAAACTGAAAATCCGCGAAGTAGCGGTGCACCTTCAAAAATTCTTAAAAAAAATATACAATATATATAATAAATATATATATATATATATATATACGGGGAGAGAGAGAGTGAAATTCATGTTATAACAAAAAAACCAAATTATTATTAAAACGTATTATTTTTTTATTCCCCAGCCATTCTTTTTGTATTTATTTAATTACTCCGACTTTTACCTGCTGGTACGCCGTCCGGTGTGCCCTTTGAAATGAAAGGTGGCATTCTTTATTTATTTATTCATTTATTCATTCATAACTGACAGCCTCGCGCTCCGCTCATGCCCGGGCAGAAGAGGTGCTCCAATTTGGCTTAACTGTGACACACGCCCGCCCTCCTCCCCCGGAGCTTCCATTCGGTTAAACTTAGGGGCCGCTTGGCACCGCCCGTGCCCGGGGAAGGTGCTCCTCTTCGGCTTACTGTGACGTGAGCATGCCCTCCTCCACCGGAGCTTCCATTCGGTTAAACTTAGGGGCCGCTTGGAACCGCCCGTGCCCGGGGAAGGTGCTCCTCTACGGCTTAACTGCCACGCACGCCGGCCGGAGCTCTGGTACGGTCCGAACCGCGCGAAACGTCGGCACCGATCGTGTCCGGGGGAACGTGCTCTTCTTCGTCCACTCTCCTCTTCGCCCACGCTCTTCTTTGGCGCACGCCGGCCGTCTAATCTCTCCAGCGACCCGTCGTGCCGCTCGGCGAAACTACAATGCCCCCGAATATTTTTTAGACCCGCGAAGCACTGAACCCGCGAAAGGTGAACCGCGAAGTAGCGAGGGTTCACTGTATGTATAAGACCAAGACCTACAAAAAAGTCTCTTGGAGCAATGAGCTAGGTTTTACAGGAAGTCGGCCATTTTTAATTTACTTAAAAGGGGGCGGGTCACCACAATGGACTTTGTGTCGAAATTATTATTGGGGCCCGAGCAGCGACCGCGGCGAGGTCCCTATTGTTTTTGTAGAAAACATTATTACTTTTATTATTATTATTATTATTATTATTAGGGCCTGAGCAGCGACCGCTGCGAAGTCCCTATTGTTTTTGTAGAAATTATTATTATTATTATTTTTCCGATTGTTCGATCGCATTTTTGACCCCCGAAACACGCACAAAAACTCACCAAACTTGGCAGTCTCATCGGGCATGGCGAAAAATTTGATATTTTAACGTCTAATATGAACAGGAAGTGAGTTATGAATTTTTGAAAGTCCGACTTTTGCCCTTTTTTGCATGTTTACAGGGGTCATTCTTTTGCACCCTGATCCTAAAGGCTTCATCTGATTGCCTTAAAATTCTGTCTGTAGCATCTGAAGACCTGGGACAAACACTGGGGCTAAAATTTTTTGTTTCCGAAATACTATATGACGGGGGCGGGGCTTCAAAGTTTTCACTTAAGATTTCCTTCGCCGCAATGGACAAAATGCTTAATAACTCTCCTGCACATGCTGCTAAAAATCCAAAACTTCACATGTACATAAAGAGTCTGTACCTGAAGACATCTATATGTTTATATTCAGTTATACACCTTGCGCCAATCAATATCATTTTTTACATTTTGACGTACTGCACGGTGCCCTTTTAACGAATCCGATTGAAAATTGGCTAGAAAAGACTCAAGACATTGATCTTACTCTATCCCTATTTTTATGACTTTCCTTCAAAGGGCGTGGCTATTACGGTGCCGCAGAGTCTGATTATTCTCCGTGGCAAAAAAAGTTCCTGCAAAATGATTCAGATGATCCATCTTCTGGAAATCTTTCACATTTGAGGATATTCAGGCCCTGAAGACGGCTGCCAACTTATTTTTGATCGCAGTGGTAGCGCCACCAACTGGTTAAAACAAATACAAATTATTTTCGTTGATGTTTTTCTCCGGGCAGGTGAACAAAATCTACCTTATATTTGCTCGGATGAGTGTTTAGGCCTTGAGCATGTCACAATACGAAAGTCTTTCGCCTTCTTCAGAGTGTCACATGATGGTGTCTTGTGACCCGTCTTTATCAGCTGATGTTCCATGAGGGCGTGACTTACCTGTCACAAGAATGAAGGCAAGTCACGCCCCCCGCTGTCCGTTCACTCCGCCAAAATGCTGCTCCAGGTGGTAGAGAGGATGAAGGCTCCCTTGTCTCTGTTAATGGTTTTTATGCCTCGCTTGCAGATCTCAATGGCCTCTCTGATCCAGCGCTGTTGTTTGTTCTCTTCGGTGCGGATGACCCTGCCCTTCTCCCGGTCCATGATGTGGTTTTCCCTTTTGCAGTGGTCAGTGATTGCTGATTTGTAATGTTCATGTTGTGCTTGTTCTTTTACTGCTCTGATTTTTAATTTTTTTGACAGGTAAGTCACACCCTCATGGAACATCAGCTCAAGACACCATCATGCGACACTCTGAAGAAGGCGAAAGACTCGCCGAAAGATGTCAGGTAAAAAATTAACCTAAAACATAAATGTCTGCTTTTAATGAATCAGTCAAATATCAATAATAAGAAGACAAAATGAACCTAATACAAATAAATGAATGCTTAATAACTCCCCTGCACATGCTCCTAAAAATCCAAACCTTCACCTGTAAATAAAACGTCCCGACCTGAAGACATCTTAATGTTATTATTTTGTTTTACACACAGCGCCGCCAAGTGGAATCAAAAATTTGTTTTTATTTTAATTTTCACGTACTGCACGGTGCCCTTCTGACGAATCCGACTGAAAATTAGTCAGAAAAGACTCAAGACAATGATCTTACTCTCTGCCGAATTTTGTGACGTTTTGGCAAAAGGCGTGGCTATTACGGTGCTGAAAAGTCCGATTGTACTTTGTGACAACAAAAGCTCCGGCAACATGACTCAGATGATCCTATCTTCTCGAAGTTGTACACATTTGAGGATACTTCAGCCCTGAAGACTTCTACCAACTTATTTTTCATCGTAGTAGTAGCGCCACCAACTGGTAAAAGCTAATACAAGTTATTTTCTTGGATGTTTTTCTCCGTGCAACTCAACAAGGTCGCCCTCATATATGCTCGGATTACTGTTTCGGCCATGAGGATGTCACAATACGAAATTCGTCCTTTTCCGTGAAAGGTTGTGGGAGTGGCATTGCACTGTTCGGCAATAAAACAACGCTGATTATGAGGTTGTAAATATGAACGACAACTCGTGAAACTTTACACACACATCAGGCCGAGCAAATTTATAAATATATATATATATATATATATATATATATATATATATATATATACGGGGAGAGAGAGAGTGAAATTCATGTTACAACAAAAAAAAACAAATTATTATTAAAACATATTATTTTTTAATTCCCCAGCCATTCTTTTTGTATTTATTTAATTACTCCGACTTTTACCTGCTGGTACGCCGTCCGGTGTGCCCTGTGAAATGAAAGGTGGCATTCTTTATTTATTTATTCATTTATTCATTCATAACTGACAGCCTCGCGCTCCGCTCGTGCCCGGGCGGAAGAGGTGCTCCAATTCGGCTTAACTGTGACACACGCCCGCCCTCCTCCCCCGGAACTTCCATTCGGTTAAACTTAGGGGCCGCTTGGCACCGCCCGTGCCCGGGGAAGGTGCTCCTCTTCGGCTTACTGTGACGCGAGCATGCCCTCCTCCTCCGGAGCTTCCATTCAGTTAAACTTAGGGGCCGCTTGAAACCGCCCGTGCCCGGGGAAGGTGCTCCTCTTCGGCTTACTGTGACGCGAGCATCCCCTCCTCCTCCGGAGCTTCCATTCGGTTAAACTTAGGGGCCGCTTGGAACCGCCCGTGCCCGTGGAAGGTGCTCCTCTTCGGCTTACTGTGACGCGAGCATGCCCTCCTCCTCCGGAGCTTCCATTCGGTTAACCTTAGGGGCCGCTTGGAACCGCCCGTGCCCGGGGAAGGTGCTCCTCTTCGGCTTACTGTGACGCGAGCATGCCCTCCTCCTCCGGAGCTTCCATTCGGTTAAACTTAGGGGCCGCTTGGCACCGCCCGTGCCCGGGGAAGGTGTTCCTCTACGGCTTAACTGCCACGCACGCCGGCCGGAGCTCTGGTACGGTTCAAACCGCGCGAAACGTCGCCACCGATCGTGTCCGGGGGAACGTGCTCTTCTTCGTCCACTCTCCTCTTCGCCCACGCTCTTCTTCGGCGCACGCCGGCCGTCTAACTGCTCCAGCGCCCCGTCGTGCCGCTCGGCGAAACTACAATGCCCCCGAATATTTTTTAGACCCGCGAAGCACTGAACCCGCGAAAGGTGAACCGCGAAGTAGCGAGGGTTCACTGTATGTATAAGACCAAGACCTACAAAAAAGTCTCTTGGAGCAATGAGCTAGGTTTTACAGGAAGTCGGCCATTTTTAATTTACTTAAAAGGGGGCGGGTCACCACAATGGACTTTGTGTAGAAATTATTATTGGGGCCCGAGCAGCGACGGCGGCGAGGTCCCTATTGTTTTTGAAGAAATTATTATTAGGGCCTGAGCAGCGACCGCTACGAGGTCCCCATTGTTTTTGTGGAAATTATTATTATTTTTATTATTATTATTAGGGCCCGAGCAGTGACCGCTGCGAGGTCCCTATTGTTTTTCTAGAAATTGTTATTAGGGCCCGAGCTGCGACGGCTGCGAGGTCCCTATTGTTTTTGTAGAAAATATTATTACTTTTATTATTAATAATATTATTATTATTATTATTATTAGGGCCTGAGCAGCGACCGCTGCGAAGTCCCTATTGTTTTTGTAGAAATTATTATTATTATTATTTTTCCGATTGTTCGATCGCATTTTTGACCCCCGAAACATGCACAAAAACTCACCAAACTTGGCAGTCTCATCGGGCATGGCGAAAAATTTGATATTTTAACGTCTAATATGAACAGGAAGTGAGTTATGAATTTTTGAAAGTCCGACTTTTGCCCTTTTTTGCATGTTTACAGGGGTCATTCTTTTGCACCCTGATCCTAAAGGCTTCATCTGATTGCCTTAAAATTCTGTCTGTAGCATCTGAAGACCTGGGACAAACACTGGGGCTAAAATTTTTTGTTTCCGAAATACTATATGACAGGGGCGGGGCTTCAAAGTTTTCACTTAAGATTTCCTTCGCCGCAATGGACAAAATGCTTAATAACTCTCCTGCACATGCTGCTAAAAATCCAAAACTTCACATGTACATAAAGAGTCTGTACCTGAAGACATCTATATGTTTATATTCAGTTATACACCTTGCGCCAATCAATATCATTTTTTACATTTTGACGTACTGCACGGTGCCCTTTTAACGAATCTGATTGAAAATTGGCTAGAAAAGACTCAAGACATTGATCTTACTCTATCCCTATTTTTGTGACTTTCCTTCGAAGGGCGTGGCTATTACGGTGCCGCAGAGTCTGATTATTCTCCGTGGCAACAAAAGTTCCTGCAAAATGATTCAGATGATCCATCTTCTCGAAATTTTTCACATTTGAGGATATTCAGGCCCTGAAGACGGCTGCCAACTTATTTTTGATCGCAGTGGTAGCGCCACCAACTGGTTAAAACAAATACAAATTATTTTCGTTGATGTTTTTCTCCGGGCAGGTTAACAAAATCTACCTTATATTTGCTCGGATGAGTGTTTAGGCCTTGAGCATGTCACAATACAAAAGTCTTTCGCCTTCTTCAGAGTGTCACATGATGGTGTCTTGTGACCCGTCTTTATCAGCTGATGTTCCATGAGGGCGTGACTTACCTGTCACAAGAATGAAGGCAAGTCACGCCCCCCGCTGTCCGTTCACTCTGCCAAGATGCTGGTCCAGGTGGTAGAGAGGATGAAGGCTCCCTTGTCTCTGTTCATGGTTTTTATGCCTCGCTTGCAGATCTCAATGGCCTCTCTGATCCAGCGCTGTTGTTTGTTCTCTTCTGTGCGGATGACCCTGCCCTTCTCCCGGTATGATGTGGTATTCCCTTTTGCAGTGGTCAGTGATTGCTGATTTGTAATGTTCATGTTGTGCTTGTTCTTTTACTGCTCTGATTTTTTAATTTTTTTGACAGGTAAGTCACACCCTCATGGAACATCAGCTCAAGACACCATCATGCGACACTCTGAAGAAGGCGAAAGACTCGCCGAAACATGTCAGGTAAAAAATTATCCTAAAACATAATTGTCTGCTTTTAATGAATCAGTCAAATATCAATAATAAGAAGACAAAATGAACCTAATACAAATAAATGAATGCTTAATAACTCCCCTGCACATGCTCCTAAAAATCCAAACCTTCACCTGTAAATAAAACGTCCTGACCTGAAGACATCTTAATGTTATTATTTTGTTATACACACAGTGCCGCCAAGTGGAATCAAAAATTTTTTTTTATTTTAATTTTCACGTACTGCACGGTGCCCTTTTGACGAATCCGACTGAAAATTAGTCAGAAAAGACTCTAGACAATTATCTTACTCTCTGCCGAATTTTGTGACGTTTTGGCAAAAGGCATGGCTATTACGGTGCTGAAAAGCCCGATTGTACTCTGTGGCAACAAAAGCTCCAGCAACATGACTCAGATGATCCTATCTTCTCGAAGTTGCACACATTTGAGGATACTTAAGCCCTGAAGACATCTACCAACTTATTTTTCATCGTAGTAGTAGCGCCACCAACTGCTTATAGCTAATACAAGTTATTTTCTTGGATGTTTTTCTCCGTGCAACTCAACAAGGTCGCCCTCATATATGCTCGGATGACTGTTTCGGGCCATGAGGATGTCATAATACGAAATTTGTCCTTTTTCATGAAAAGTTGTGGGAGTGCCATTGCACTGTTCGGCAATAAAACAACGCTGATTATGAGGTTCTAAATATGAACAACAACTCGTGAAACTTTACACACACATCAGGCCGAGCAAATTTATCAATATTTTATACGTTAGTTGTGCAGCTTTTTTGAAATGGCTCACCATGGCCCTCGAGAAATGTTAAAAAAAGCAGCCCTGGTTGAGTGTTTCACCTCGCTTTTTGTAAATTTTATGGAGTACAGTGAACCCTCGGTTATCGCGGTTAATGGGGACCGAGACCACCCGCGAAAACTGAAAATCCGCGAAGTAGCGGCGCACCTTCAAAAATGCTTAAAAAAAATATACAATATATATAATAAATATATATATATATATATATATATATACGGGGGGAGAGAGAGAGAGAGAGAGTGAAATTCATGTTATAACAAAAAAAACAAATTATTATTAAAACTTATTATTTTTTTATTCCCCAACCATTCTTTTTGTATTTATTTAATTACTCCGACTTTTACCTGCTGGTACGCCGTCCGGTGTGCCCTGTGAAATGAAAGGTGGCATTCTTTATTTATTTATTCATTTATTCATTCATAACTGACAGCCTCGCGCTCCGCTCGTGCCCGGCAGAAGAGGTGCTCCAATTCAGCTTAACTGTGACACACGCCCGCCCTCCTCCCCCGGAGCTTCCATTCGGTTAAACTTAGGGGCCGCTTGGCACCGCCCGTGCCCGGGGAAGGTGCTCCTCTTCGGCTTACTGTGACGCAAGCATGCCCTCCTCCTCCGGAGCTTCCATTCGGTTAAACTTAGGGGCCGCTTGGAACCGCCCGTGCCCGGGGAAGGTGCTCCTCTTCGGCTTACTGTGACGCGAGCATGTCCTCCTCCTCCGGAGCTTCCATTCGGTTAAACTCAGGGGCCGCTTGGAACCGCCCGTGCCCGGGGAAGGTGCTCCTCTACGGCTTAACTGCCACGCACGCCGGCCGGAGCTCTGGTACGGTCCGAACCGCGCGAAACGTCGCCACCGATCGTGTCCGGGGGAACGTGCTCTTCTTCGTCCACTCTCCTCTTCGCCCACGCTCTTCTTCGGCGCACGCCGGCCGTCTAACCGCTCCAGCGCCCCGTCGTGCCGCTCGGCGAAACTACAATGCCCCCGAATATTTTTTAGACCCGCGAAGCACTGAACCCGCGAAAGGTGAACCTCGAAGTAGCGAGGGTTCACTGTATGTATAAGACCAAGACCTACAAAAAAGTCTCTTGGAGCAATGAGCTAGGTTTTACAGGAAGTCGGCCATTTTGAATTTACTTAAAAGGGGGCGGGTCTCCACAATGGACTTTGTGTAGAAATTATTATTGGGGCCCGAGCAGCGACCGCGGCGAGGTCCCTATTGTTTTTGTAGAAAATATTATTACTTTTATTATTATTATTATTATTATTATTATTATTAGGGCCTGAGCAGCGACCGCTAAGAAGTCCCTATTGTTTTTGTAGAAATTATTATTATTATTATTTTTCCGATTGTTCGATCGCATTTTTGACCCCCGAAACATGCACAAAAACTCACCAAACTTGGCAGTCTCATCGGGCATGGCGAAAAATTTGATATTTTTTAACGTCTAATATGAACAGGAAGTGAGTTATGAATTTTTGAAAGTCCGACTTTTGCCCTTTTTTGCATGTTTACAGGGGTCATTCTTTTGCACCCTGATCCTAAAGGCTTCATCTGATTGCCTTAAAGTTCTGTCTGGAGCATCTTAAGACCTGGGACAAACACTGGGGCTAAAATTTTTTGTTTCCGAAATACTATATGACGGGGGCGGGGCTTCAAAGTTTTCACTTAAGATTTCCTTCGCCGCAATGGACAAAATGCTTAATAACTCTCCTGCACGTGATGCTAAAAATCCAAAACTTCACATGTACATAAAGAGTCGGTACCTGAAGACATCTATATGTTTATATTCAGTTATACACCTTGCGCCAATCAATATAAATCTTTACATTTTGACGTACTGCACGGTGCCCTTTTAACGAATCCGACTGAAAATTGGCTAGAAAAGACTCAAGACATTGATCTTACTCTATCCCTATTTTTATGACTTTCCTTCAAAGGGCGTGGCTATTACGGTGCCGCAGAGTCTGATTATTCTCCGTGGCAACAAAAGTTCCTGCAAAATGATTCAGATGATCCATCTTCTGGAAATCTTTCACATTTGAGGATATTCAGGCCCTGAAGACGGCTGCCAACTTATTTTTGATCGCAGTGGTAGCGCCACCAACTGGTTAAAACAAATACAAATTATTTTCGTTGATGTTTTTCTCCGGGCAGGTTAACAAAATCTACCTTATATTTGCTCGGATGAGTGTTTAGGCCTTGAGCATGTCACAATACGAAAGTCTTTCGCCTTCTTCAGAGTGTCACATGATGGTGTCTTGTGACCCGTCTTTATCAGCTGATGTTCCATGAGGGCGTGACTTACCTGTCACAAGAATGAAGGCAAGTCACGCCCCCCGCTGTCCGTTCACTCCGCCAAGATGCTGGTCCAGGTGGTAGAGAGGATGAAGGCTCCCTTGTCTCTGTTCATGGTTTTTATGCCTCGCTTGCAGATCTCAATGGCCTCTCTGATCCAGCGCTGTTGTTTGTTCTCTTCTGTGCGGATGACCCTGCCCTTCTCCCGGTCCATGATGTGGTTTTCCCTTTTGCAGTGGTCAGTGATTGCTGATTTGTAATGTTCATGTTGTGCTTGTTCTTTTACTGCTCTGATTTTTTCATTTTTTTGACAGGTAAGTCACACCCTCATGGAACATCAGCTCAAGACACCATCATGCGACACTCTGAAGAAGGCGAAAGACTCGCCGAAACATGTCAGGTAAAAAATTAACCTAAAACATAATTGTCTGCTTTTAATGAATCAGTCAAATATCAATAATAAGAAGACAAAATGAACCTAATACAAATAAAGGAATGCTTAATAACTCCCCTGCACATGCTCCTAAAAATCCAAACCTTCACCTGTAAATAAAACGTCCCGACCTGAAGACATCTTAATGTTATTATTTTGTTATACACACAGTGCCGCCAAGTGGAATCAAAAATTTGTTTTTATTTTAATTTTCACGTACTGCACGGTGCCCTTTTGACGAATCCGACTGAAAATTAGTCAGAAAAGACTCAAGACAATGATCTTACTCTCTGCCGAATTTTGTGACGTTTTGGCAAAAGGCGTGGCTATTAAGGTGCTGAAAAGTCCGATTGTACTCTGTGGCAACAAAAGCTCCGGCAACATGACTCAGATGATCCTATCTTCTCGAAGTTGTACACATTTGAGGATACTTCAGCCCTGAAGACATCTACCAACTTATTTTACATCGTAGTAGTAGCGCCACCAACTGGTAAAAGCTAATACAAGTTATTTTCTTGGATGTTTTTCTCCGTGCAACTCAACAAGGTCGCCCTCATATATGCTCGGATGACTGTTTCGGCCATGAGGATGTCACAATACGAAATTCGTGATTTTTCGTGAAAAGTTGTGGAGTGGCATTGCACTGTTCGGCAATAAAACAAAGCTGATTATGAGGTTCTAAATATGAACGACAACTCGTAAAACTTTACACACACATCAGGCCGAGCAAATTTATCAATATTTTATACGTTAGTTGTGCAGCTTTTTTGAAATGGCTCGCCATGGCCCTCGAGAAATGTTAAAAAAAAGCAGCTCTGGTTGAGTGTTTCACCTCGCTTTTTGTAAATTTTATGGAGTACAGTGAACCCTCGGTTATCGCGGTTAATGGGGACCGAGACCACCCGCGAAAACTGAAAATCCGCGAAGTAGCGGCGCACCTTCAAAAATGCAAAAAAAAAATATACAATATATATAATAAATATATAAATATATATATATATATATATATATATATATATATATATATATATATATATATATATACGGGGGGAGAGAGAGAGAGAGAGTGAAATTCATGTTATAACAAAAAAACCAAATTATTATTAAAACGTATTATTTTTTTATTCCCCAGCCATTCTTTTTGTATTTATTTAATTACTCCGACTTTTACCTGCTGGTACGCCGTCCGGTGTGCCCTGTGAAATGAAAGGTGGCATTCTTTATTTATTTATTCATTTATTCATTCATAACTGACAGCCTCGCGCTCCGCTCGTGCCCGGGCAGAAGAGGTGCTCCATTTTGGCTTAACTGTGACACACGCCCGCCCTCCTCCCCCGGAGCTTCCATTCGGTTAAACTTAGGGGCCGCTTGGCACCGCCCGTGCCCGGGGAAGGTGCTCCTCTTCGGCTTACTGTGACGCGAGCATGCCCTCCTCCTGCGGAGCTTCCATTCGGTTAAACTTAGGGGCCGCTTGGAACCGCCCGTGCCCGGGGAAGGTGCTCCTCTTCGGCTTACTGTGACGCGAGCATGCCCTCCTCCTCCGGAGCTTCCATTCGGTTAAACTTAGGGGCCGCTTGGCACCGCCCGTGCCCGGGGAAGGTGCTCCTCTACGGCTTAACTGCCACGCACGCCGGCCGGAGCTCTGGTACGGTCCGAACCGCGCGAAACGTCGCCACCGATCGTGTCCGGGGGAACGTGCTCTTCTTCGTCCACTCTCCTCTTCGCCCACGCTCTTCTTCGGCGCACGCCGGCCGTCTAACCGCTCCAGCGCCCCGTCGTGCCGCTCGGCGAAACTACAATGCCCCCGAATATTTTTTATACCCGCGAAGCACTGAACCCGCGAAAGGTGAACCGCGAAGTAGCGAGGGTTCACTGTATGTATAAGACCAAGACCTACAAAAAAGTCTCTTGGAGCAATGAGCTAGGTTTTACAGGAAGTCGGCCATTTTGAATTTACTTAAAAGGGGGCGGGTCACCACAATGGACTTTGTGTAGAAATTATTATTGGGGCCCGAGCAGCGACCGCGGCGAGGTCCCTATTGTTTTTGTAGAAAATATTATTACTTTTATTATTATTATTATTATTATTATTAGGGCCTGAGCAGCGACCGCTGCGAAGTCCCTATTGTTTTTGTAGAAATTATTATTATTATTATTTTTCCGATTGTTCGATCGCATTTTTGACCCCCGAAACATGCACAAAAACTCACCAAACTTGGCAGTCTCATCGGGCATGGCGAAAAATTTGATATTTTAACGTCTAATATGAACAGGAAGTGAGTTATGAATTTTTGAAAGTCCGACTTTTGCCCTTTTTTGCATGTTTACAGGGGTCATTCTTTTGCACCCTGATCCTAAAGGCTTCATCTGATTGCCTTAAAATTCTGTCTGTAGCATCTGAAGACCTGGGACAAACACTGGGGCTAAAATTTTTTGTTTCCGAAATACTATATGACGGGGGCGGGGCTTCAAAGTTTTCACTTAAGATTTCCTTCGCCGCAATGGACAAAATGCTTAATAACTCTCCTGCACATGCTGCTAAAAATCCAAAACTTCACATGTACATAAAGAGTCTGTACCTGAAGACATCTATATGTTTATATTCAGTTATACACCTTGCGCCAATCAATATAATTTTTTACATTTTGACGTACTGCACGGTGCCCTTTTAACGAATCTGATTGAAAATTGGCTAGAAAAGACTCAAGACATTGATCTTACTCTATCCCTATTTTTGTGACTTTCCTTCGAAGGGCGTGGCTATTACGGTGCCGCAGAGTCTGATTATTCTCCGTGGCAACAAAAGTTCCTGCAAAATGATTCAGATGATCCATCTTCTCGAAATTTTTCACATTTGAGGATATTCAGGCCCTGAAGACGGCTGCCAACTTATTTTTGATCGCAGTGGTAGCGCCACCAACTGGTTAAAACAAATACAAATTATTTTCGTTGATGTTTTTCTCCGGGCAGGTTAACAAAATCTACCTTATATTTGCTCGGATGAGTGTTTAGGCCTTGAGCATGTCACAATACGAAAGTCTTTCGCCTTCTTCAGAGTGTCACATGATGGTGCCTTGTGACCCGTCTTTATCAGATGATGTTCCATGAGGGCGTGACTTACCTGTCACAAGAATGAAGGCAAGTCACGCCCCCCGCTGTCCGTTCACTCCGCCAAGATGCTGGTCCAGGTGGTAGAGAGGATGAAGGCTCCCTTGTCTCTGTTCATGGTTTTTATGCCTCGCTTGCAGATCTCAATGGCCTCTCTGATCCAGCGCTGTTGTTTGTTCTCTTCTGTGCGGATGACCCTGCCCTTCTCCCGGTCCATGATGTGGTTTTCCCTTTTGCAGTGGTCAGTGATTGCTGATTTGTAATGTTCATGTTGTGCTTGTTCTTTTACTGCTCTGATTTTTTTCATTTTTTTGACAGGTAAGTCACACCCTCATGGAACATCAGCTCAAGACACCATCATGCGACACTCTGAAGAAGGCGAAAGACTCGCCGAAACATGTCAGTGAAAAAATTAACCTAAAACATAATTGTCTGCTTTTAATGAATCAGTCAAATATCAATAATAAGAAGACAAAATGAACCTAATACAAATAAATGAATGCTTAATAACTCCCCTGCACATGCTCCTAAAAATCCAAACCTTCACCTGTAAATAAAACGTCCCGACCTGAAGACATCTTAATGTTATTATTTTGTTATACACACAGTGCCGCCAAGTGGAATCAAAAATTTGTTTTTATTTTAATTTTCACGTACTGCACGGTGCCCTTTTGACGAATCCGACTGAAAATTAGTCAGAAAAGACTCAAGACAATGATCTTACTCTCTGCCGAATTTTGTGACGTTTTGGCAAAAGGCGTGGCTATTACGGTGCTGAAAAGTCCGATTGTACTCTGTGGCAACAAAAGCTCCGGCAACATGACTCAGATGATCCTATCTTCTCGAAGTTGTACACATTTGAGGATACTTCAGCCCTGAAGACATCTACCGACTTATTTTTCATCGTAGTAGTAGCGCCACCAACTGGTAAAAGCTAATACAAGTTATTTTCTTGGATGTTTTTCTCCGTGCAACTCAACAAGGTTGCCCTCATATATGCTCGGATGACTGTTTCGGCCATGAGGATGTCACAATACGAAATTTGTCCTTTTTCGTGAAAAGTTTTGGGAGTGGCATTGCACTGTTCGGCAATAAAACAACGCTGATTATGAGGTTCTAAATATGAACGACAACTCGTGAAACTTAACACACACATCAGGCCGAGCAAATTTATCAATATTTTATACGTTAGTTGTGCAGCTTTTTTTAAATGGCTCGCCATGGCCCTCGAGAAATGTTAAAAAAAAAGCAGCCCTGATTGAGTGTTTCACCTCGCTTTTTGTAAATTTTATGGAGTACAGTGAACCCTCGGTTATCGCGGTTAATGGGGACCGAGACCACCCGCGAAAACTGAAAATCCGCGAAGTAGCGGCGCACCTTCAAAAATGCTTAAAAAAAATATACAATGTATATAATAAATATATATATATATATATATATATACGGGGAGAGAGAGAGTGAAATTCATTTTATAACAAAAAAACCAAATTATTATTAAAACGTATTATTTTTTTATTCCCCAGCCATTCTTTTTGTATTTATTTAATTACTCCGACTTTTACCTGCTGGTACGCCGTCCGGTGTGCCCTGTGAAATGAAAGGTGGCATTCTTTATTTATTTATTCATTTATTCATTCATAACTGACAGCCTCGCGCTCCGCTCGTGCCCGGGCAGAAGAGGTGCTCCAATTCGGCTTAACTGTGACACACGCCCGCCCTCCTCCCCCGGAGCTTCCATTCGGTTAAACTTAGGGGCCGCTTGGCACCGCCGTGCCCGGGGAAGGTGCTACTCTTCGGCTTACTGTGACGCGAGCATGCCCTCCTCCTCCGGAGCTTCCATTCGGTTAAACTTAGGGGCCGCTTGGAACCGCCCGTGCCCGGGGAAGGTGCTCCTCTTCGGCTTACTGTGACGCGAGCATGCCCGCCTCCTCCGGAGCTTCCATTCGGTTAAACTCAGGGGCCGCTTGGAACCGCCCGTGCCCGGGGAAGGTGCTCCTCTTTGGCTTACTGTGACGCGAACATGCCCTCCTCCTCCGGAGCTTCCATTCGGTTAAACTTAGGGGCCGCTTGGCACCGCCCGTGCCCGGGGAAGGTGCTCCTCTATGGCTTAACTGCCACGCACGCCGGCCGGAGCTCTGGTACGGTCCGAACCGCGCGAAACGTCGCCACCGATCGTGTCCGGGGGAACGTGCTCTTCTTCGTCCACTCTCCTCTTCGCCCACGCTCTTCTTCGGCGCACGCCGGCCGTCTAACCGCTCCAGCGCCCCGTCGTGCCGCTCGGCGAAACTACAATGCCCCCGAATATTTTTTAGACCCGCGAAGCACTGAACCCGCGAAAGGTGAACCGCGAAGTAGCGAGGGTTCACTGTATGTATAAGACCAAGACCTACAAAAAAGTCTCTTGGAGCAATGAGCTAGGTTTTACAGGAAGTCGGCCATTTTGAATTTACTTAAAAGGGGGCGGGTCACCACAATGGACTTTGTGTAGAAATTATTATTGGGGCCCGAGCAGCGACCGCGGCGAGGTCCCTATTGTTTTTGTAGAAAATATTATTACTTTTATTATTATTATTATTATTATTATTATTAGGGCCTGAGCAGCGACCGCTGCGAAGTCCCTATTGTTTTTGTAGGAATTATTATTATTATTATTTTTCCGATTGTTCGATCGCATTTTTGACCCCCGAAACATGCACAAAAACTCACCAAACTTGGCAGTCTCATCGGGCATGGCGAAAAATTTGATATTTTTTAACGTCTAATATGAACAGGAAGTGAGTTATGAATTTTTGAAAGTCCGACTTTTGCCCTTTTTTGCATGTTTACAGGGGTCATTCTTTTGCACCCTGATCCTAAAGGCTTCATCTGATTGCCTTAAAGTTCTGTCTGGAGCATCTTAAGACCTGGGACAAACACTGGGGCTAAAATTTTTTGTTTCCGAAATACTATATGACGGGGGCGGGGCTTCAAAGTTTTCACTTAAGATTTCCTTCGCCGCAATGGACAAAATGCTTAATAACTCTCCTGCACGTGCTGCTAAAAATCCAAAACTTCACATGTACATAAAGAGTCGGTACCTGAAGACATCTATATGTTTATATTCAGTTATACACCTTGCGCCAATCAATATAAATCTTTACATTTTGACGTACTGCACGGTGCCCTTTTAACGAATCCGATTGAAAATTGGCTAGAAAAGACTCAAGACATTGATCTTACTCTATCCCTATTTTTATGACTTTCCTTCAAAGGGCGTGGCTATTACGGTGCCGCAGAGTCTGATTATTCTCCGTGGCAACAAAAGTTCCTGCAAAATGATTCAGATGATCCATCTTCTGGAAATCTTTCACATTTGAGGATATTCAGGCCCTGAAGACGGCTGCCAACTTAATTTTGATCGCAGTGGTAGCGCCACCAACTGGTTAAAACAAATACAAATTATTTTCGTTGATGTTTTTCTCCGGGCAGGTTAACAAAATCTACCTTATATTTGCTCGGATGAGTGTTTAGACTTTGAGGATGTCACAATACGAAAGTCTTTCGCCTTCTTCAGAGTGTCACATGATGGTGTCTTGTGACCCGTCTTTATCCGCTGATGTTCCATGAGGGCGTGACTTACCTGTCACGAGAATGAAGGCAAGTCACGCCCCCCGCTGTCCGTTCACTCCGCCAAGATGCTGGTCCAGGTGGTAGAGAGGATGAAGGCTCCCTTGTCTCTGTTCATGGTTTTTATGCCTCGCTTGCAGATCTCAATGGCCTCTCTGATCCAGCGCTGTTGTTTGTTCTCTTCTGTGCGGATGACCCTGCCCTTCTCCCGGTCCATGATGTGGTTTTCCCTTTTGCAGTGGTCAGTGATTGCTGATTTGTAATGTTCATGTTGTGCTTGTTCTTTTACTGCTCTGATTTTTTCATTTTTTTGACAGGTAAGTCACACCCTCATGGAACATCAGCTGATAAAGACGGGTCTCAAGACACCATCATGCGACACTCTGAAGAAGGCAAAAGACTCGCCGAAACATGTCAGGTAAAAAATTAACCTCAAACATAATTGTCTGCTTTTAATGAATCAGTCAAATATCAATAATAAGAAGACAAAATGAACCTAATACAAATAAATGAATGCTTAATAACTCCCCTGCACATGCTCCTAAAAATCCAAACCTTCACCTGTAAATAAAACGTCCCGACCTGAAGACATCTTAATGTTATTATTTTGTTATACACACAGCGCCGCCAAGTGGAATCAAAAATTTGTTTTTATTTTAATTTTCACGTACTGCACGGTGCCCTTTTGACGAATCCGACTGAAAATTTGTCAGAAAAGACTCAAGACAATGATCTTACTCTCTGCTGAATTTTGTGACGTTTTGGCAAAAGGCGTGGCTATTACGGTGCTGAAAAGTCCGATTGTACTCTGTGGCAACAAAAGCTCCGGCAACATGACTCAGATGATCCTATCTTCTCGAAGTTGTACACATTTGAGGATAATTCAGCCCTGAAGACATCTACCGACTTATTTTTCATCGTAGTAGTAGCGCCACCAACTGGTAAAAGCTAATACAAGTTATTTTCTTGGATGTTTTTCTCCGTGCAACTCAACAAGGTCGCCCTCATATATGCTCGGATGACTGTTTCGGCCATGAGGATGTCACAATACGAAATTTGTCCTTTTTCGTGAAAAGTTGTGGGAGTGGCATTGCACTGTTCGGCAATAAAACAACGCTGATTATGAGGTTCTAAATATGAACGACAACTCGTGAAACTTTACACACACATCAGGCCGAGCAAATTTATCAATATTTTATACGTTAGTTGTGCAGCTTTTTTTAAATGGCTCGCCATGGCCCTCGAGAAATGTTAAAAAAAGCAGCCCTGATTGAGTGTTTCACCTCGCTTTTTGTAAATTTTATGGAGTACAGTGAACCCTCGGTTATCGCGGTTAATGGGGACCGAGACCACCCGCGAAAACTGAAAATCCGCGAAGTAGCGGCGCACCTTCAAAAATGCTTAAAAAAAATATACAATATATATAATAAATATATATATATATATATATATATATATATATATATATATATACGGGGAGAGAGAGAGTGAAATTCATTTTATAACAAAAAAACCAAATTATTATTAAAACGTATTATTTTTTTATTCCCCAGCCATTCTTTTTGTATTTATTTAATTACTCCGACTTTTACCTGCTGGTACGCCGTCCGGTGTGCCCTGTGAAATGAAAGGTGGCATTCTTTATTTATTTATTCATTTATTCATTCATAACTGACAGCCTCGCGCTCCGCTCGTGCCCGGGCAGAAGAGGTGCTCCAATTTGGCTTAACTGTGACACACGCCCGTCCTCCTCCCCCGGAGCTTCCATTCGGTTAAACTTAGGGGCCGCTTGGCACCGCCCGTGCCCGGGGAAGGTGCTCCTCTTCGGCTTACTGTGACGCGAGCATGCCCTCCTCCTCCGGAGCTTCCATTCGGTTAAACTTAGGGGCCGCTTGGAACCGCCCGTGCCCAGGGAAGGTGCTCCTCTTCGGCTTACTGTGACGCGAGCATGCCCTCCTCCTCCGGAGCTTCCATTCGGTTAAACTTAGGGGCCGCTTTGCACCGCCCGTGCCCGGGGAAGGTGCTCCTCTACGGCTTAACTGCCACGCACGCTGGCCGGAGCTCTGGTACGGTCCGAACCGCGCGAAACGTCGCCACCGATCGTGTCCGGGGGAACGTGCTCTTCTTCGTCCACTCTCCTCTTCGCCCACGCTCTTCTTCGGCGCACGCCGGCCGTCTAACCGCTCCAGCGCCCCGTCGTGCCGCTCGGCGAAACTACAATGCCCCCGAATATTTTTTAGACCCGCGAAGCACTGAACCCGCGAAAGGTGAACCGCGAAGTAGCGAGGGTTCACTGTATGTATAAGACCAAGACCTACAAAAAAGTCTCTTGGAGCAATGAGCTAGGTTTTACAGGAAGTCGGCCATTTTGAATTTACTTAAAAGGGGGCGGGTCACCACAATGGACTTTGTGTAGAAATTATTATTGGGGCCCGAGCAGCGACCGCGGCGAGGTCCCAATTGTTTTTGTAGAAAATATTATTACTTTTATTATTATTATTATTATTATTATTAGGGCCTGAGCAGCGACCGCTGCGAAGTCCCTATTGTTTTTGTAGAAATTATTATTATTATTATTTTTCCGATTGTTCGATCGCATTTTTGACCCCCGAAACATGCACAAAAACTCACCAAACTTGGCAGTCTCATCGGGCATGGCGAAAAATTTGACATTTTAACGTCTAATATGAACAGGAAGTGAGTTATGAATTTTTGAAAGTCCGACTTTTGCCCTTTTTTGCATGTTTACAGGGGTCATTCTTTTGCACCCTGATCCTAAAGGCTTCATCTGATTGCCTTAAAATTCTGTCTGTAGCATCTGAAGACCTGGCACAAACACTGGGGCTAAAATTTTTTGTTTCCGAAATACTATATGACGGGGGCGGGGCATCAAAGTTTTCACTTAAGATTTCCTTCGCCGCAATGGACAAAATGCTTAATAACTCTCCTGCACATGCTGCTAAAAATCCAAAACTTCACATGTACATAAAGAGTCTGTACCTGAAGACATCTATATGTTTATATTCAGTTATACACCTTGCGCCAATCAATATCATTTTTTACATTTTGACGTACTGCACGGTGCCCTTTTAACGGATCTGATTGAAAATTGGCTAGAAAAGACTCAAGACATTGATCTTACTCTATCCCTATTTTTGTGACTTTCCTTCGAAGGGCGTGGCTATTACGGTGCCGCAGAGTCTGATTATTCTCCGTGGCAACAAAAGTTCCTGCAAAATGATTCAGATGATCCATCTTCTCGAAATTTTTCACATTTGAGGATATTCAGGCCCTGAAGACGGCTGCCAACTTATTTTTTATCGCAGTGGTAGCGCCACCAACTGGTTAAAACAAATACAAATTATTTTCGTTGATGTTTTTCTCCGGGCAGGTTAACAAAATCTACCTTATATTTGCTCGGATGAGTGTTTAGGCCTTGAGCATGTCACAATACAAAAGTCTTTCGCCTTCTTCAGAGTGTCACATGATGGTGTCTTGTGACCCGTCTTTATCCGCTGATGTTCCATGAGGGCGTGACTTACCTGTCACGAGAATGAAGGCAAGTCACGCCCCCCGCTGTCCGTTCACTCCGCCAAGATGCTGGTCCAGGTGGTAGAGAGGATGAAGGCTCCCTTGTCTCTGTTCATGGTTTTTATGCCTCGCTTGCAGATCTCAATGGCCTCTCTGATCCAGCGCTGTTGTTTGTTCTCTTCTGTGCGGATGACCCTGCCCTTCTCCCGGTCCATGATGTGGTTTTCCCTTTTGCAGTGGTCAGTGATTGCTGATTTGTAATGTTCATGTTGTGCTTGTTCTTTTACTGCTCTGATTTTTTCATTTTTTTGACAGGTAAGTCACACCCTCATGGAACATCAGCTCAAGACACCATCATGCGACACTCTGAAGAAGGCGAAAGACTCGCCGAAACATGTCAGTGAAAAAATTAACCTAAAACATAATTGTCTGCTTTTAATGAATCAGTCAAATATCAATAATAAGAAGACAAAATGAACCTAATACAAATAAATGAATGCTTAATAACTCCCCTGCACATGCTCCTAAAAATCCAAACCTTCACCTGTAAATAAAACGTCCCGACCTGAAGACATCTTAATGTTATTATTTTGTTATACACACAGTGCCGCCAAGTGGAATCAAAAATTTGTTTTTATTTTAATTTTCACGTACTGCACGGTGCCCTTTTGACGAATCCGACTGAAAATTAGTCAGAAAAGACTCAAGACAATGATCTTACTCTCTGCCGAATTTTGTGACGTTTTGGCAAAAGGCGTGGCTATTACGGTGCTGAAAAGTCCGATTGTACTCTGTGGCAACAAAAGCTCCGGCAACATGACTCAGATGATCCTATCTTCTCGAAGTTGTACACATTTGAGGATACTTCAGCCCTGAAGACATCTACCGACTTATTTTTCATCGTAGTAGTAGCGCCACCAACTGGTAAAAGCTAATACAAGTTATTTTCTTGGATGTTTTTCTCCGTGCAACTCAACAAGGTTGCCCTCATATATGCTCGGATGACTGTTTCGGCCATGAGGATGTCACAATACGAAATTTGTCCTTTTTCGTGAAAAGTTTTGGGAGTGGCATTGCACTGTTCGGCAATAAAACAACGCTGATTATGAGGTTCTAAATATGAACGACAACTCGTGAAACTTAACACACACATCAGGCCGAGCAAATTTATCAATATTTTATACGTTAGTTGTGCAGCTTTTTTTAAATGGCTCGCCATGGCCCTCGAGAAATGTTAAAAAAAAAGCAGCCCTGATTGAGTGTTTCACCTCGCTTTTTGTAAATTTTATGGAGTACAGTGAACCCTCGGTTATCGCGGTTAATGGGGACCGAGACCACCCGCGAAAACTGAAAATCCGCGAAGTAGCGGCGCACCTTCAAAAATGCTTAAAAAAAATATACAATGTATATAATAAATATATATATATATATATATATATACGGGGAGAGAGAGAGTGAAATTCATTTTATAACAAAAAAACCAAATTATTATTAAAACGTATTATTTTTTTATTCCCCAGCCATTCTTTTTGTATTTATTTAATTACTCCGACTTTTACCTGCTGGTACGCCGTCCGGTGTGCCCTGTGAAATGAAAGGTGGCATTCTTTATTTATTTATTCATTTATTCATTCATAACTGACAGCCTCGCGCTCCGCTCGTGCCCGGGCAGAAGAGGTGGTCCAATTCGGCTTAACTGTGACACACGCCCGCCCTCCTCCCCCGGAGCTTCCATTCGGTTAAACTTAGGGGCCGCTTGGCACCGCCGTGCCCGGGGAAGGTGCTACTCTTCGGCTTACTGTGACGCGAGCATGCCCTCCTCCTCCGGAGCTTCCATTCGGTTAAACTTAGGGGCCGCTTGGAACCGCCCGTGCCCGGGGAAGGTGCTCCTCTTCGGCTTACTGTGACGCGAGCATGCCCGCCTCCTCCGGAGCTTCCATTCGGTTAAACTCAGGGGCCGCTTGGAACCGCCCGTGCCCGGGGAAGGTGCTCCTCTTTGGCTTACTGTGACGCGAACATGCCCTCCTCCTCCGGAGCTTCCATTCGGTTAAACTTAGGGGCCGCTTGGCACCGCCCGTGCCCGGGGAAGGTGCTCCTCTATGGCTTAACTGCCACGCACGCCGGCCGGAGCTCTGGTACGGTCCGAACCGCGCGAAACGTCGCCACCGATCGTGTCCGGGGGAACGTGCTCTTCTTCGTCCACTCTCCTCTTCGCCCACGCTCTTCTTCGGCGCACGCCGGCCGTCTAACCGCTCCAGCGCCCCGTCGTGCCGCTCGGCGAAACTACAATGCCCCCGAATATTTTTTAGACCCGCGAAGCACTGAACCCGCGAAAGGTGAACCGCGAAGTAGCGAGGGTTCACTGTATGTATAAGACCAAGACCTACAAAAAAGTCTCTTGGAGCAATGAGCTAGGTTTTACAGGAAGTCGGCCATTTTGAATTTACTTAAAAGGGGGCGGGTCACCACAATGGACTTTGTGTAGAAATTATTATTGGGGCCCGAGCAGCGACCGCGGCGAGGTCCCTATTGTTTTTGTAGAAAATATTATTACTTTTATTATTATTATTATTATTATTATTATTAGGGCCTGAGCAGCGACCGCTGCGAAGTCCCTATTGTTTTTGTAGGAATTATTATTATTATTATTTTTCCGATTGTTCGATCGCATTTTTGACCCCCGAAACATGCACAAAAACTCACCAAACTTGGCAGTCTCATCGGGCATGGCGAAAAATTTGATATTTTTTAACGTCTAATATGAACAGGAAGTGAGTTATGAATTTTTGAAAGTCCGACTTTTGCCCTTTTTTGCATGTTTACAGGGGTCATTCTTTTGCACCCTGATCCTAAAGGCTTCATCTGATTGCCTTAAAGTTCTGTCTGGAGCATCTTAAGACCTGGGACAAACACTGGGGCTAAAATTTTTTGTTTCCGAAATACTATATGACGGGGGCGGGGCTTCAAAGTTTTCACTTAAGATTTCCTTCGCCGCAATGGACAAAATGCTTAATAACTCTCCTGCACGTGCTGCTAAAAATCCAAAACTTCACATGTACATAAAGAGTCGGTACCTGAAGACATCTATATGTTTATATTCAGTTATACACCTTGCGCCAATCAATATAAATCTTTACATTTTGACGTACTGCACGGTGCCCTTTTAACGAATCCGATTGAAAATTGGCTAGAAAAGACTCAAGACATTGATCTTACTCTATCCCTATTTTTATGACTTTCCTTCAAAGGGCGTGGCTATTACGGTGCCGCAGAGTCTGATTATTCTCCGTGGCAACAAAAGTTCCTGCAAAATGATTCAGATGATCCATCTTCTGGAAATCTTTCACATTTGAGGATATTCAGGCCCTGAAGACGGCTGCCAACTTAATTTTGATCGCAGTGGTAGCGCCACCAACTGGTTAAAACAAATACAAATTATTTTCGTTGATGTTTTTCTCCGGGCAGGTTAACAAAATCTACCTTATATTTGCTCGGATGAGTGTTTAGACTTTGAGGATGTCACAATACGAAAGTCTTTCGCCTTCTTCAGAGTGTCACATGATGGTGTCTTGTGACCCGTCTTTATCCGCTGATGTTCCATGAGGGCGTGACTTACCTGTCACGAGAATGAAGGCAAGTCACGCCCCCCGCTGTCCGTTCACTCCGCCAAGATGCTGGTCCAGGTGGTAGAGAGGATGAAGGCTCCCTTGTCTCTGTTCATGGTTTTTATGCCTCGCTTGCAGATCTCAATGGCCTCTCTGATCCAGCGCTGTTGTTTGTTCTCTTCTGTGCGGATGACCCTGCCCTTCTCCCGGTCCATGATGTGGTTTTCCCTTTTGCAGTGGTCAGTGATTGCTGATTTGTAATGTTCATGTTGTGCTTGTTCTTTTACTGCTCTGATTTTTTCATTTTTTTGACAGGTAAGTCACACCCTCATGGAACATCAGCTGATAAAGACGGGTCTCAAGACACCATCATGCGACACTCTGAAGAAGGCAAAAGACTCGCCGAAACATGTCAGGTAAAAAATTAACCTCAAACATAATTGTCTGCTTTTAATGAATCAGTCAAATATCAATAATAAGAAGACAAAATGAACCTAATACAAATAAATGAATGCTTAATAACTCCCCTGCACATGCTCCTAAAAATCCAAACCTTCACCTGTAAATAAAACGTCCCGACCTGAAGACATCTTAATGTTATTATTTTGTTATACACACAGCGCCGCCAAGTGGAATCAAAAATTTGTTTTTATTTTAATTTTCACGTACTGCACGGTGCCCTTTTGACGAATCCGACTGAAAATTTGTCAGAAAAGACTCAAGACAATGATCTTACTCTCTGCTGAATTTTGTGACGTTTTGGCAAAAGGCGTGGCTATTACGGTGCTGAAAAGTCCGATTGTACTCTGTGGCAACAAAAGCTCCGGCAACATGACTCAGATGATCCTATCTTCTCGAAGTTGTACACATTTGAGGATAATTCAGCCCTGAAGACATCTACCGACTTATTTTTCATCGTAGTAGTAGCGCCACCAACTGGTAAAAGCTAATACAAGTTATTTTCTTGGATGTTTTTCTCCGTGCAACTCAACAAGGTCGCCCTCATATATGCTCGGATGACTGTTTCGGCCATGAGGATGTCACAATACGAAATTTGTCCTTTTTCGTGAAAAGTTGTGGGAGTGGCATTGCACTGTTCGGCAATAAAACAACGCTGATTATGAGGTTCTAAATATGAACGACAACTCGTGAAACTTTACACACACATCAGGCCGAGCAAATTTATCAATATTTTATACGTTAGTTGTGCAGCTTTTTTTAAATGGCTCGCCATGGCCCTCGAGAAATGTTAAAAAAAGCAGCCCTGATTGAGTGTTTCACCTCGCTTTTTGTAAATTTTATGGAGTACAGTGAACCCTCGGTTATCGCGGTTAATGGGGACCGAGACCACCCGCGAAAACTGAAAATCCGCGAAGTAGCGGCGCACCTTCAAAAATGCTTAAAAAAAATATACAATATATATAATAAATATATATATATATATATATATATATATATATATATATATATACGGGGAGAGAGAGAGTGAAATTCATTTTATAACAAAAAAACCAAATTATTATTAAAACGTATTATTTTTTTATTCCCCAGCCATTCTTTTTGTATTTATTTAATTACTCCGACTTTTACCTGCTGGTACGCCGTCCGGTGTGCCCTGTGAAATGAAAGGTGGCATTCTTTATTTATTTATTCATTTATTCATTCATAACTGACAGCCTCGCGCTCCGCTCGTGCCCGGGCAGAAGAGGTGCTCCAATTTGGCTTAACTGTGACACACGCCCGTCCTCCTCCCCCGGAGCTTCCATTCGGTTAAACTTAGGGGCCGCTTGGCACCGCCCGTGCCCGGGGAAGGTGCTCCTCTTCGGCTTACTGTGACGCGAGCATGCCCTCCTCCTCCGGAGCTTCCATTCGGTTAAACTTAGGGGCCGCTTGGAACCGCCCGTGCCCAGGGAAGGTGCTCCTCTTCGGCTTACTGTGACGCGAGCATGCCCTCCTCCTCCGGAGCTTCCATTCGGTTAAACTTAGGGGCCGCTTTGCACCGCCCGTGCCCGGGGAAGGTGCTCCTCTACGGCTTAACTGCCACGCACGCTGGCCGGAGCTCTGGTACGGTCCGAACCGCGCGAAACGTCGCCACCGATCGTGTCCGGGGGAACGTGCTCTTCTTCGTCCACTCTCCTCTTCGCCCACGCTCTTCTTCGGCGCACGCCGGCCGTCTAACCGCTCCAGCGCCCCGTCGTGCCGCTCGGCGAAACTACAATGCCCCCGAATATTTTTTAGACCCGCGAAGCACTGAACCCGCGAAAGGTGAACCGCGAAGTAGCGAGGGTTCACTGTATGTATAAGACCAAGACCTACAAAAAAGTCTCTTGGAGCAATGAGCTAGGTTTTACAGGAAGTCGGCCATTTTGAATTTACTTAAAAGGGGGCGGGTCACCACAATGGACTTTGTGTAGAAATTATTATTGGGGCCCGAGCAGCGACCGCGGCGAGGTCCCAATTGTTTTTGTAGAAAATATTATTACTTTTATTATTATTATTATTATTATTATTAGGGCCTGAGCAGCGACCGCTGCGAAGTCCCTATTGTTTTTGTAGAAATTATTATTATTATTATTTTTCCGATTGTTCGATCGCATTTTTGACCCCCGAAACATGCACAAAAACTCACCAAACTTGGCAGTCTCATCGGGCATGGCGAAAAATTTGACATTTTAACGTCTAATATGAACAGGAAGTGAGTTATGAATTTTTGAAAGTCCGACTTTTGCCCTTTTTTGCATGTTTACAGGGGTCATTCTTTTGCACCCTGATCCTAAAGGCTTCATCTGATTGCCTTAAAATTCTGTCTGTAGCATCTGAAGACCTGGCACAAACACTGGGGCTAAAATTTTTTGTTTCCGAAATACTATATGACGGGGGCGGGGCATCAAAGTTTTCACTTAAGATTTCCTTCGCCGCAATGGACAAAATGCTTAATAACTCTCCTGCACATGCTGCTAAAAATCCAAAACTTCACATGTACATAAAGAGTCTGTACCTGAAGACATCTATATGTTTATATTCAGTTATACACCTTGCGCCAATCAATATCATTTTTTACATTTTGACGTACTGCACGGTGCCCTTTTAACGGATCTGATTGAAAATTGGCTAGAAAAGACTCAAGACATTGATCTTACTCTATCCCTATTTTTGTGACTTTCCTTCGAAGGGCGTGGCTATTACGGTGCCGCAGAGTCTGATTATTCTCCGTGGCAACAAAAGTTCCTGCAAAATGATTCAGATGATCCATCTTCTCGAAATTTTTCACATTTGAGGATATTCAGGCCCTGAAGACGGCTGCCAACTTATTTTTTATCGCAGTGGTAGCGCCACCAACTGGTTAAAACAAATACAAATTATTTTCGTTGATGTTTTTCTCCGGGCAGGTTAACAAAATCTACCTTATATTTGCTCGGATGAGTGTTTAGGCCTTGAGCATGTCACAATACAAAAGTCTTTCGCCTTCTTCAGAGTGTCACATGATGGTGTCTTGTGACCCGTCTTTATCAGCTGATGTTCCATGAGGGCGTGACTTACCTGTCACAAGAATGAAGGCAAGTCACGCCCCCCGCTGTCCGTTCACTCTGCCAAGATGCTGGTCCAGGTGGTAGAGAGGATGAAGGCTCCCTTGTCTCTGTTCATGGTTTTTATGCCTCGCTTGCAGATCTCAATGGCCTCTCTGATCCAGCGCTGTTGTTTGTTCTCTTCTGTGCGGATGACCCTGCCCTTCTCCCGGTCCATGATGTGGTTTTCCCTTTTGCAGTGGTCAGTGATTGCTGATTTGTAATGTTCATGTTGTGCTTGTTCTTTTACTGCTCTGATTTTTTCATTTTTTTGACAGGTAAGTCACACCCTCATGGAACATCAGCTCAAGACACCATCATGCGACACTCTGAAGAAGGCGAAAGACTCGCCGAAACATGTCAGTGAAAAAATTAACCTAAAACATAATTGTCTGCTTTTAATGAATCAGTCAAATATCAATAATAAGAAGACAAAATGAACCTAATACAAATAAATGAATGCTTAATAACTCCCCTGCACATGCTCCTAAAAATCCAAACCTTCACCTGTAAATAAAACGTCCCGACCTGAAGACATCTTAATGTTATTATTTTGTTATACACACAGTGCCGCCAAGTGGAATCAAAAATTTGTTTTTATTTTAATTTTCACGTACTGCACGGTGCCCTTTTGACGAATCCGACTGAAAATTAGTCAGAAAAGACTCAAGACAATGATCTTACTCTCTGCCGAATTTTGTGACGTTTTGGCAAAAGGCGTGGCTATTACGGTGCTGAAAAGTCCGATTGTACTCTGTGGCAACAAAAGCTCCGGCAACATGACTCAGATGATCCTATCTTCTCGAAGTTGTACACATTTGAGGATACTTCAGCCCTGAAGACATCTACCGACTTATTTTTCATCGTAGTAGTAGCGCCACCAACTGGTAAAAGCTAATACAAGTTATTTTCTTGGATGTTTTTCTCCGTGCAACTCAACAAGGTTGCCCTCATATATGCTCGGATGACTGTTTCGGCCATGAGGATGTCACAATACGAAATTTGTCCTTTTTCGTGAAAAGTTTTGGGAGTGGCATTGCACTGTTCGGCAATAAAACAACGCTGATTATGAGGTTCTAAATATGAACGACAACTCGTGAAACTTAACACACACATCAGGCCGAGCAAATTTATCAATATTTTATACGTTAGTTGTGCAGCTTTTTTTAAATGGCTCGCCATGGCCCTCGAGAAATGTTAAAAAAAAAGCAGCCCTGATTGAGTGTTTCACCTCGCTTTTTGTAAATTTTATGGAGTACAGTGAACCCTCGGTTATCGCGGTTAATGGGGACCGAGACCACCCGCGAAAACTGAAAATCCGCGAAGTAGCGGCGCACCTTCAAAAATGCTTAAAAAAAATATACAATGTATATAATAAATATATATATATATATATATATATACGGGGAGAGAGAGAGTGAAATTCATTTTATAACAAAAAAACCAAATTATTATTAAAACGTATTATTTTTTTATTCCCCAGCCATTCTTTTTGTATTTATTTAATTACTCCGACTTTTACCTGCTGGTACGCCGTCCGGTGTGCCCTGTGAAATGAAAGGTGGCATTCTTTATTTATTTATTCATTTATTCATTCATAACTGACAGCCTCGCGCTCCGCTCGTGCCCGGGCAGAAGAGGTGGTCCAATTCGGCTTAACTGTGACACACGCCCGCCCTCCTCCCCCGGAGCTTCCATTCGGTTAAACTTAGGGGCCGCTTGGCACCGCCGTGCCCGGGGAAGGTGCTACTCTTCGGCTTACTGTGACGCGAGCATGCCCTCCTCCTCCGGAGCTTCCATTCGGTTAAACTTAGGGGCCGCTTGGAACCGCCCGTGCCCGGGGAAGGTGCTCCTCTTCGGCTTACTGTGACGCGAGCATGCCCGCCTCCTCCGGAGCTTCCATTCGGTTAAACTCAGGGGCCGCTTGGAACCGCCCGTGCCCGGGGAAGGTGCTCCTCTTTGGCTTACTGTGACGCGAACATGCCCTCCTCCTCCGGAGCTTCCATTCGGTTAAACTTAGGGGCCGCTTGGCACCGCCCGTGCCCGGGGAAGGTGCTCCTCTATGGCTTAACTGCCACGCACGCCGGCCGGAGCTCTGGTACGGTCCGAACCGCGCGAAACGTCGCCACCGATCGTGTCCGGGGGAACGTGCTCTTCTTCGTCCACTCTCCTCTTCGCCCACGCTCTTCTTCGGCGCACGCCGGCCGTCTAACCGCTCCAGCGCCCCGTCGTGCCGCTCGGCGAAACTACAATGCCCCCGAATATTTTTTAGACCCGCGAAGCACTGAACCCGCGAAAGGTGAACCGCGAAGTAGCGAGGGTTCACTGTATGTATAAGACCAAGACCTACAAAAAAGTCTCTTGGAGCAATGAGCTAGGTTTTACAGGAAGTCGGCCATTTTGAATTTACTTAAAAGGGGGCGGGTCACCACAATGGACTTTGTGTAGAAATTATTATTGGGGCCCGAGCAGCGACCGCGGCGAGGTCCCTATTGTTTTTGTAGAAAATATTATTACTTTTATTATTATTATTATTATTATTATTAGGGCCTGAGCAGCGACCGCTGCGAAGTCCCTATTGTTTTTGTAGGAATTATTATTATTATTATTTTTCCGATTGTTCGATCGCATTTTTGACCCCCGAAACATGCACAAAAACTCACCAAACTTGGCAGTCTCATCGGGCATGGCGAAAAATGTGATATTTTTTAACGTCTAATATGAACAGGAAGTGAGTTATGAATTTTTGAAAGTCCGACTTTTGCCCTTTTTTGCATGTTTACAGGGGTCATTCTTTTGCACCCTGATCCTAAAGGCTTCATCTGATTGCCTTAAAGTTCTGTCTGGAGCATCTTAAGACCTGGGACAAACACTGGGGCTAAAATTTTTTGTTTCCGAAATACTATATGACGGGGGCGGGGCTTCAAAGTTTTCACTTAAGATTTCCTTCGCCGCAATGGACAAAATGCTTAATAACTCTCCTGCACGTGCTGCTAAAAATCCAAAACTTCACATGTACATAAAGAGTCGGTACCTGAAGACATCTATATGTTTATATTCAGTTATACACCTTGCGCCAATCAATATAAATCTTTACATTTTGACGTACTGCACGGTGCCCTTTTAACGAATCCGATTGAAAATTGGCTAGAAAAGACTCAAGACATTGATCTTACTCTATCCCTATTTTTATGACTTTCCTTCAAAGGGCGTGGCTATTACGGTGCCGCAGAGTCTGATTATTCTCCGTGGCAACAAAAGTTCCTGCAAAATGATTCAGATGATCCATCTTCTGGAAATCTTTCACATTTGAGGATATTCAGGCCCTGAAGACGGCTGCCAACTTAATTTTGATCGCAGTGGTAGCGCCACCAACTGGTTAAAACAAATACAAATTATTTTCGTTGATGTTTTTCTCCGGGCAGGTTAACAAAATCTACCTTATATTTGCTCGGATGAGTGTTTAGACTTTGAGGATGTCACAATACGAAAGTCTTTCGCCTTCTTCAGAGTGTCACATGATGGTGTCTTGTGACCCGTCTTTATCCGCTGATGTTCCATGAGGGCGTGACTTACCTGTCACGAGAATGAAGGCAAGTCACGCCCCCCGCTGTCCGTTCACTCCGCCAAGATGCTGGTCCAGGTGGTAGAGAGGATGAAGGCTCCCTTGTCTCTGTTCATGGTTTTTATGCCTCGCTTGCAGATCTCAATGGCCTCTCTGATCCAGCGCTGTTGTTTGTTCTCTTCTGTGCGGATGACCCTGCCCTTCTCCCGGTCCATGATGTGGTTTTCCCTTTTGCAGTGGTCAGTGATTGCTGATTTGTAATGTTCATGTTGTGCTTGTTCTTTTACTGCTCTGATTTTTTCATTTTTTTGACAGGTAAGTCACACCCTCATGGAACATCAGCTGATAAAGACGGGTCTCAAGACACCATCATGCGACACTCTGAAGAAGGCAAAAGACTCGCCGAAACATGTCAGGTAAAAAATTAACCTCAAACATAATTGTCTGCTTTTAATGAATCAGTCAAATATCAATAATAAGAAGACAAAATGAACCTAATACAAATAAATGAATGCTTAATAACTCCCCTGCACATGCTCCTAAAAATCCAAACCTTCACCTGTAAATAAAACGTCCCGACCTGAAGACATCTTAATGTTATTATTTTGTTATACACACAGCGCCGCCAAGTGGAATCAAAAATTTGTTTTTATTTTAATTTTCACGTACTGCACGGTGCCCTTTTGACGAATCCGACTGAAAATTTGTCAGAAAAGACTCAAGACAATGATCTTACTCTCTGCTGAATTTTGTGACGTTTTGGCAAAAGGCGTGGCTATTACGGTGCTGAAAAGTCCGATTGTACTCTGTGGCAACAAAAGCTCCGGCAACATGACTCAGATGATCCTATCTTCTCGAAGTTGTACACATTTGAGGATAATTCAGCCCTGAAGACATCTACCGACTTATTTTTCATCGTAGTAGTAGCGCCACCAACTGGTAAAAGCTAATACAAGTTATTTTCTTGGATGTTTTTCTCCGTGCAACTCAACAAGGTCGCCCTCATATATGCTCGGATGACTGTTTCGGCCATGAGGATGTCACAATACGAAATTTGTCCTTTTTCGTGAAAAGTTGTGGGAGTGGCATTGCACTGTTCGGCAATAAAACAACGCTGATTATGAGGTTCTAAATATGAACGACAACTCGTGAAACTTTACACACACATCAGGCCGAGCAAATTTATCAATATTTTATACGTTAGTTGTGCAGCTTTTTTTAAATGGCTCGCCATGGCCCTCGAGAAATGTTAAAAAAAGCAGCCCTGATTGAGTGTTTCACCTCGCTTTTTGTAAATTTTATGGAGTACAGTGAACCCTCGGTTATCGCGGTTAATGGGGACCGAGACCACCCGCGAAAACTGAAAATCCGCGAAGTAGCGGCGCACCTTCAAAAATGCTTAAAAAAAATATACAATATATATAATAAATATATATATATATATATATATATATATATATATATATATATACGGGGAGAGAGAGAGTGAAATTCATTTTATAACAAAAAAACCAAATTATTATTAAAACGTATTATTTTTTTATTCCCCAGCCATTCTTTTTGTATTTATTTAATTACTCCGACTTTTACCTGCTGGTACGCCGTCCGGTGTGCCCTGTGAAATGAAAGGTGGCATTCTTTATTTATTTATTCATTTATTCATTCATAACTGACAGCCTCGCGCTCCGCTCGTGCCCGGGCAGAAGAGGTGCTCCAATTTGGCTTAACTGTGACACACGCCCGTCCTCCTCCCCCGGAGCTTCCATTCGGTTAAACTTAGGGGCCGCTTGGCACCGCCCGTGCCCGGGGAAGGTGCTCCTCTTCGGCTTACTGTGACGCGAGCATGCCCTCCTCCTCCGGAGCTTCCATTCGGTTAAACTTAGGGGCCGCTTGGAACCGCCCGTGCCCAGGGAAGGTGCTCCTCTTCGGCTTACTGTGACGCGAGCATGCCCTCCTCCTCCGGAGCTTCCATTCGGTTAAACTTAGGGGCCGCTTTGCACCGCCCGTGCCCGGGGAAGGTGCTCCTCTACGGCTTAACTGCCACGCACGCTGGCCGGAGCTCTGGTACGGTCCGAACCGCGCGAAACGTCGCCACCGATCGTGTCCGGGGGAACGTGCTCTTCTTCGTCCACTCTCCTCTTCGCCCACGCTCTTCTTCGGCGCACGCCGGCCGTCTAACCGCTCCAGCGCCCCGTCGTGCCGCTCGGCGAAACTACAATGCCCCCGAATATTTTTTAGACCCGCGAAGCACTGAACCCGCGAAAGGTGAACCGCGAAGTAGCGAGGGTTCACTGTATGTATAAGACCAAGACCTACAAAAAAGTCTCTTGGAGCAATGAGCTAGGTTTTACAGGAAGTCGGCCATTTTGAATTTACTTAAAAGGGGGCGGGTCACCACAATGGACTTTGTGTAGAAATTATTATTGGGGCCCGAGCAGCGACCGCGGCGAGGTCCCAATTGTTTTTGTAGAAAATATTATTACTTTTATTATTATTATTATTATTATTATTAGGGCCTGAGCAGCGACCGCTGCGAAGTCCCTATTGTTTTTGTAGAAATTATTATTATTATTATTTTTCCGATTGTTCGATCGCATTTTTGACCCCCGAAACATGCACAAAAACTCACCAAACTTGGCAGTCTCATCGGGCATGGCGAAAAATTTGACATTTTAACGTCTAATATGAACAGGAAGTGAGTTATGAATTTTTGAAAGTCCGACTTTTGCCCTTTTTTGCATGTTTACAGGGGTCATTCTTTTGCACCCTGATCCTAAAGGCTTCATCTGATTGCCTTAAAATTCTGTCTGTAGCATCTGAAGACCTGGCACAAACACTGGGGCTAAAATTTTTTGTTTCCGAAATACTATATGACGGGGGCGGGGCATCAAAGTTTTCACTTAAGATTTCCTTCGCCGCAATGGACAAAATGCTTAATAACTCTCCTGCACATGCTGCTAAAAATCCAAAACTTCACATGTACATAAAGAGTCTGTACCTGAAGACATCTATATGTTTATATTCAGTTATACACCTTGCGCCAATCAATATCATTTTTTACATTTTGACGTACTGCACGGTGCCCTTTTAACGGATCTGATTGAAAATTGGCTAGAAAAGACTCAAGACATTGATCTTACTCTATCCCTATTTTTGTGACTTTCCTTCGAAGGGCGTGGCTATTACGGTGCCGCAGAGTCTGATTATTCTCCGTGGCAACAAAAGTTCCTGCAAAATGATTCAGATGATCCATCTTCTCGAAATTTTTCACATTTGAGGATATTCAGGCCCTGAAGACGGCTGCCAACTTATTTTTTATCGCAGTGGTAGCGCCACCAACTGGTTAAAACAAATACAAATTATTTTCGTTGATGTTTTTCTCCGGGCAGGTTAACAAAATCTACCTTATATTTGCTCGGATGAGTGTTTAGGCCTTGAGCATGTCACAATACAAAAGTCTTTCGCCTTCTTCAGAGTGTCACATGATGGTGTCTTGTGACCCGTCTTTATCAGCTGATGTTCCATGAGGGCGTGACTTACCTGTCACAAGAATGAAGGCAAGTCACGCCCCCCGCTGTCCGTTCACTCTGCCAAGATGCTGGTCCAGGTGGTAGAGAGGATGAAGGCTCCCTTGTCTCTGTTCATGGTTTTTATGCCTCGCTTGCAGATCTCAATGGCCTCTCTGATCCAGCGCTGTTGTTTGTTCTCTTCTGTGCGGATGACCCTGCCCTTCTCCCGGTCCATGATGTGGTTTTCCCTTTTGCAGTGGTCAGTGATTGCTGATTTGTAATGTTCATGTTGTGCTTGTTCTTTTACTGCTCTGATTTTTTCATTTTTTTGACAGGTAAGTCACACCCTCATGGAACATCAGCTCAAGACACCATCATGCGACACTCTGAAGAAGGCGAAAGACTCGCCGAAACATGTCAGTGAAAAAATTAACCTAAAACATAATTGTCTGCTTTTAATGAATCAGTCAAATATCAATAATAAGAAGACAAAATGAACCTAATACAAATAAATGAATGCTTAATAACTCCCCTGCACATGCTCCTAAAAATCCAAACCTTCACCTGTAAATAAAACGTCCCGACCTGAAGACATCTTAATGTTATTATTTTGTTATACACACAGTGCCGCCAAGTGGAATCAAAAATTTGTTTTTATTTTAATTTTCACGTACTGCACGGTGCCCTTTTGACGAATCCGACTGAAAATTAGTCAGAAAAGACTCAAGACAATGATCTTACTCTCTGCCGAATTTTGTGACGTTTTGGCAAAAGGCGTGGCTATTACGGTGCTGAAAAGTCCGATTGTACTCTGTGGCAACAAAAGCTCCGGCAACATGACTCAGATGATCCTATCTTCTCGAAGTTGTACACATTTGAGGATACTTCAGCCCTGAAGACATCTACCGACTTATTTTTCATCGTAGTAGTAGCGCCACCAACTGGTAAAAGCTAATACAAGTTATTTTCTTGGATGTTTTTCTCCGTGCAACTCAACAAGGTTGCCCTCATATATGCTCGGATGACTGTTTCGGCCATGAGGATGTCACAATACGAAATTTGTCCTTTTTCGTGAAAAGTTTTGGGAGTGGCATTGCACTGTTCGGCAATAAAACAACGCTGATTATGAGGTTCTAAATATGAACGACAACTCGTGAAACTTAACACACACATCAGGCCGAGCAAATTTATCAATATTTTATACGTTAGTTGTGCAGCTTTTTTTAAATGGCTCGCCATGGCCCTCGAGAAATGTTAAAAAAAAAGCAGCCCTGATTGAGTGTTTCACCTCGCTTTTTGTAAATTTTATGGAGTACAGTGAACCCTCGGTTATCGCGGTTAATGGGGACCGAGACCACCCGCGAAAACTGAAAATCCGCGAAGTAGCGGCGCACCTTCAAAAATGCTTAAAAAAAATATACAATGTATATAATAAATATATATATATATATATATATATACGGGGAGAGAGAGAGTGAAATTCATTTTATAACAAAAAAACCAAATTATTATTAAAACGTATTATTTTTTTATTCCCCAGCCATTCTTTTTGTATTTATTTAATTACTCCGACTTTTACCTGCTGGTACGCCGTCCGGTGTGCCCTGTGAAATGAAAGGTGGCATTCTTTATTTATTTATTCATTTATTCATTCATAACTGACAGCCTCGCGCTCCGCTCGTGCCCGGGCAGAAGAGGTGGTCCAATTCGGCTTAACTGTGACACACGCCCGCCCTCCTCCCCCGGAGCTTCCATTCGGTTAAACTTAGGGGCCGCTTGGCACCGCCGTGCCCGGGGAAGGTGCTACTCTTCGGCTTACTGTGACGCGAGCATGCCCTCCTCCTCCGGAGCTTCCATTCGGTTAAACTTAGGGGCCGCTTGGAACCGCCCGTGCCCGGGGAAGGTGCTCCTCTTCGGCTTACTGTGACGCGAGCATGCCCGCCTCCTCCGGAGCTTCCATTCGGTTAAACTCAGGGGCCGCTTGGAACCGCCCGTGCCCGGGGAAGGTGCTCCTCTTTGGCTTACTGTGACGCGAACATGCCCTCCTCCTCCGGAGCTTCCATTCGGTTAAACTTAGGGGCCGCTTGGCACCGCCCGTGCCCGGGGAAGGTGCTCCTCTATGGCTTAACTGCCACGCACGCCGGCCGGAGCTCTGGTACGGTCCGAACCGCGCGAAACGTCGCCACCGATCGTGTCCGGGGGAACGTGCTCTTCTTCGTCCACTCTCCTCTTCGCCCACGCTCTTCTTCGGCGCACGCCGGCCGTCTAACCGCTCCAGCGCCCCGTCGTGCCGCTCGGCGAAACTACAATGCCCCCGAATATTTTTTAGACCCGCGAAGCACTGAACCCGCGAAAGGTGAACCGCGAAGTAGCGAGGGTTCACTGTATGTATAAGACCAAGACCTACAAAAAAGTCTCTTGGAGCAATGAGCTAGGTTTTACAGGAAGTCGGCCATTTTGAATTTACTTAAAAGGGGGCGGGTCACCACAATGGACTTTGTGTAGAAATTATTATTGGGGCCCGAGCAGCGACCGCGGCGAGGTCCCTATTGTTTTTGTAGAAAATATTATTACTTTTATTATTATTATTATTATTATTATTATTAGGGCCTGAGCAGCGACCGCTGCGAAGTCCCTATTGTTTTTGTAGGAATTATTATTATTATTATTTTTCCGATTGTTCGATCGCATTTTTGACCCCCGAAACATGCACAAAAACTCACCAAACTTGGCAGTCTCATCGGGCATGGCGAAAAATTTGATATTTTTTAACGTCTAATATGAACAGGAAGTGAGTTATGAATTTTTGAAAGTCCGACTTTTGCCCTTTTTTGCATGTTTACAGGGGTCATTCTTTTGCACCCTGATCCTAAAGGCTTCATCTGATTGCCTTAAAGTTCTGTCTGGAGCATCTTAAGACCTGGGACAAACACTGGGGCTAAAATTTTTTGTTTCCGAAATACTATATGACGGGGGCGGGGCTTCAAAGTTTTCACTTAAGATTTCCTTCGCCGCAATGGACAAAATGCTTAATAACTCTCCTGCACGTGCTGCTAAAAATCCAAAACTTCACATGTACATAAAGAGTCGGTACCTGAAGACATCTATATGTTTATATTCAGTTATACACCTTGCGCCAATCAATATAAATCTTTACATTTTGACGTACTGCACGGTGCCCTTTTAACGAATCCGATTGAAAATTGGCTAGAAAAGACTCAAGACATTGATCTTACTCTATCCCTATTTTTATGACTTTCCTTCAAAGGGCGTGGCTATTACGGTGCCGCAGAGTCTGATTATTCTCCGTGGCAACAAAAGTTCCTGCAAAATGATTCAGATGATCCATCTTCTGGAAATCTTTCACATTTGAGGATATTCAGGCCCTGAAGACGGCTGCCAACTTAATTTTGATCGCAGTGGTAGCGCCACCAACTGGTTAAAACAAATACAAATTATTTTCGTTGATGTTTTTCTCCGGGCAGGTTAACAAAATCTACCTTATATTTGCTCGGATGAGTGTTTAGACCTTGAGGATGTCACAATACGAAAGTCTTTCGCCTTCTTCAGAGTGTCACATGATGGTGTCTTGTGACCCGTCTTTATCCGCTGATGTTCCATGAGGGCGTGACTTACCTGTCACGAGAATGAAGGCAAGTCACGCCCCCCGCTGTCCGTTCACTCCGCCAAGATGCTGGTCCAGGTGGTAGAGAGGATGAAGGCTCCCTTGTCTCTGTTCATGGTTTTTATGCCTCGCTTGCAGATCTCAATGGCCTCTCTGATCCAGCGCTGTTGTTTGTTCTCTTCTGTGCGGATGACCCTGCCCTTCTCCCGGTCCATGATGTGGTTTTCCCTTTTGCAGTGGTCAGTGATTGCTGATTTGTAATGTTCATGTTGTGCTTGTTCTTTTACTGCTCTGATTTTTTCATTTTTTTGACAGGTAAGTCACACCCTCATGGAACATCAGCTGATAAAGACGGGTCTCAAGACACCATCATGCGACACTCTGAAGAAGGCAAAAGACTCGCCGAAACATGTCAGGTAAAAAATTAACCTCAAACATAATTGTCTGCTTTTAATGAATCAGTCAAATATCAATAATAAGAAGACAAAATGAACCTAATACAAATAAATGAATGCTTAATAACTCCCCTGCACATGCTCCTAAAAATCCAAACCTTCACCTGTAAATAAAACGTCCCGACCTGAAGACATCTTAATGTTATTATTTTGTTATACACACAGCGCCGCCAAGTGGAATCAAAAATTTGTTTTTATTTTAATTTTCACGTACTGCACGGTGCCCTTTTGACGAATCCGACTGAAAATTTGTCAGAAAAGACTCAAGACAATGATCTTACTCTCTGCTGAATTTTGTGACGTTTTGGCAAAAGGCGTGGCTATTACGGTGCTGAAAAGTCCGATTGTACTCTGTGGCAACAAAAGCTCCGGCAACATGACTCAGATGATCCTATCTTCTCGAAGTTGTACACATTTGAGGATAATTCAGCCCTGAAGACATCTACCGACTTATTTTTCATCGTAGTAGTAGCGCCACCAACTGGTAAAAGCTAATACAAGTTATTTTCTTGGATGTTTTTCTCCGTGCAACTCAACAAGGTCGCCCTCATATATGCTCGGATGACTGTTTCGGCCATGAGGATGTCACAATACGAAATTTGTCCTTTTTCGTGAAAAGTTGTGGGAGTGGCATTGCACTGTTCGGCAATAAAACAACGCTGATTATGAGGTTCTAAATATGAACGACAACTCGTGAAACTTTACACACACATCAGGCCGAGCAAATTTATCAATATTTTATACGTTAGTTGTGCAGCTTTTTTTAAATGGCTCGCCATGGCCCTCGAGAAATGTTAAAAAAAGCAGCCCTGATTGAGTGTTTCACCTCGCTTTTTGTAAATTTTATGGAGTACAGTGAACCCTCGGTTATCGCGGTTAATGGGGACCGAGACCACCCGCGAAAACTGAAAATCCGCGAAGTAGCGGCGCACCTTCAAAAATGCTTAAAAAAAATATACAATATATATAATAAATATATATATATATATATATATATATATATATATATATATATATATACGGGGAGAGAGAGAGTGAAATTCATTTTATAACAAAAAAAACCAAATTATTATTAAAACGTATTATTTTTTTATTCCCCAGCCATTCTTTTTGTATTTATTTAATTACTCCGACTTTTACCTGCTGGTACGCCGTCCGGTGTGCCCTGTGAAATGAAAGGTGGCATTCTTTATTTATTTATTCATTTATTCATTCATAACTGACAGCCTCGCGCTCCGCTCGTGCCCGGGCAGAAGAGGTGCTCCAATTTGGCTTAACTGTGACACACGCCCGTCCTCCTCCCCCGGAGCTTCCATTCGGTTAAACTTAGGGGCCGCTTGGCACCGCCCGTGCCCGGGGAAGGTGCTCCTCTTCGGCTTACTGTGACGCGAGCATGCCCTCCTCCTCCGGAGCTTCCATTCGGTTAAACTTAGGGGCCGCTTGGAACCGCCCGTGCCCGGGGAAGGTGCTCCTCTTCGGCTTACTGTGACGCGAGCATGCCCTCCTCCTCCGGAGCTTCCATTCGGTTAAACTTAGGGGCCGCTTTGCACCGCCCGTGCCCGGGGAAGGTGCTCCTCTACGGCTTAACTGCCACGCACGCTGGCCGGAGCTCTGGTACGGTCCGAACCGCGCGAAACGTCGCCACCGATCGTGTCCGGGGGAACGTGCTCTTCTTCGTCCACTCTCCTCTTCGCCCACGCTCTTCTTCGGCGCACGCCGGCCGTCTAACCGCTCCAGCGCCCCGTCGTGCCGCTCGGCGAAACTACAATGCCCCCGAATATTTTTTAGACCCGCGAAGCACTGAACCCGCGAAAGGTGAACCGCGAAGTAGCGAGGGTTCACTGTATGTATAAGACCAAGACCTACAAAAAAGTCTCTTGGAGCAATGAGCTAGGTTTTACAGGAAGTCGGCCATTTTGAATTTACTTAAAAGGGGGCGGGTCACCACAATGGACTTTGTGTAGAAATTATTATTGGGGCCCGAGCAGCGACCGCGGCGAGGTCCCAATTGTTTTTGTAGAAAATATTATTACTTTTATTATTATTATTATTATTATTATTAGGGCCTGAGCAGCGACCGCTGCGAAGTCCCTATTGTTTTTGTAGAAATTATTATTATTATTATTTTTCCGATTGTTCGATCGCATTTTTGACCCCCGAAACATGCACAAAAACTCACCAAACTTGGCAGTCTCATCGGGCATGGCGAAAAATTTGACATTTTAACGTCTAATATGAACAGGAAGTGAGTTATGAATTTTTGAAAGTCCGACTTTTGCCCTTTTTTGCATGTTTACAGGGGTCATTCTTTTGCACCCTGATCCTAAAGGCTTCATCTGATTGCCTTAAAATTCTGTCTGTAGCATCTGAAGACCTGGCACAAACACTGGGGCTAAAATTTTTTGTTTCCGAAATACTATATGACGGGGGCGGGGCATCAAAGTTTTCACTTAAGATTTCCTTCGCCGCAATGGACAAAATGCTTAATAACTCTCCTGCACATGCTGCTAAAAATCCAAAACTTCACATGTACATAAAGAGTCTGTACCTGAAGACATCTATATGTTTATATTCAGTTATACACCTTGCGCCAATCAAATCATTTTTTACATTTTGACGTACTGCACGGTGCCCTTTTAACGAATCTGATTGAAAATTGGCTAGAAAAGACTCAAGACATTGATCTTACTCTATCCCTATTTTTGTGACTTTCCTTCGAAGGGCGTGGCTATTACGGTGCCGCAGAGTCTGATTATTCTCCGTGGCAACAAAAGTTCCTGCAAAATGATTCAGATGATCCATCTTCTCGAAATTTTTCACATTTGAGGATATTCAGGCCCTGAAGACGGCTGCCAACTTATTTTTTATCGCAGTGGTAGCGCCACCAACTGGTTAAAACAAATACAAATTATTTTCGTTGATGTTTTTCTCCGGGCAGGTTAACAAAATCTACCTTATATTTGCTCGGATGAGTGTTTAGGCCTTGAGCATGTCACAATACAAAAGTCTTTCGCCTTCTTCAGAGTGTCACATGATGGTGTCTTGTGACCCGTCTTTATCAGCTGATGTTCCATGAGGGCGTGACTTACCTGTCACAAGAATGAAGGCAAGTCACGCCCCCCGCTGTCCGTTCACTCTGCCAAGATGCTGGTCCAGGTGGTAGAGAGGATGAAGGCTCCCTTGTCTCTGTTCATGGTTTTTATGCCTCGCTTGCAGATCTCAATGGCCTCTCTGATCCAGCGCTGTTGTTTGTTCTCTTCTGTGCGGATGACCCTGCCCTTCTCCCGGTATGATGTGGTTTTCCCTTTTGCAGTGGTCAGTGATTGCTGATTTGTAATGTTCATGTTGTGCTTGTTCTTTTACTGCTCTGATTTTTTAATTTTTTTGACAGGTAAGTCACACCCTCATGGAACATCAGCTCAAGACACCATCATGCGACACTCTGAAGAAGGCGAAAGACTCGCCGAAACATGTCAGGTAAAAAATTATCCTAAAACATAATTGTCTGCTTTTAATGAATCAGTCAAATATCAATAATAAGAAGACAAAATGAACCTAATACAAATAAATGAATGCTTAATAACTCCCCTGCACATGCTCCTAAAAATCCAAACCTTCACCTGTAAATAAAACGTCCTGACCTGAAGACATCTTAATGTTATTATTTTGTTATACACACAGTGCCGCCAAGTGGAATCAAAATTTTTTTTTTATTTTAATTTTCACGTACTGCACGGTGCCCTTTTGACGAATCCGACTGAAAATTAGTCAGAAAAGACTCTAGACAATTATCTTACTCTCTGCCGAATTTTGTGACGTTTTGGCAAAAGGCATGGCTATTACGGTGCTGAAAAGTCCGATTGTACTCTGTGGCAACAAAAGCTCCAGCAACATGACTCAGATGATCCTATCTTCTCGAAGTTGCACACATTTGAGGATACTTAAGCCCTGAAGACATCTACCAACTTATTTTTCATCGTAGTAGTAGCGCCACCAACTGCTTATAGCTAATACAAGTTATTTTCTTGGATGTTTTTCTCCGTGCAACTCAACAAGGTCGCCCTCATATATGCTCGGATGACTGTTTCGGGCCATGAGGATGTCATAATACGAAATTTGTCCTTTTTCATGAAAAGTTGTGGGAGTGCCATTGCACTGTTCGGCAATAAAACAACGCTGATTATGAGGTTCTAAATATGAACAACAACTCGTGAAACTTTACACACACATCAGGCCGAGCAAATTTATCAATATTTTATACGTTAGTTGTGCAGCTTTTTTGAAATGGCTCACCATGGCCCTCGAGAAATGTTAAAAAAAGCAGCCCTGGTTGAGTGTTTCACCTCGCTTTTTGTAAATTTTATGGAGTACAGTGAACCCTCGGTTATCGCGGTTAATGGGGACCGAGACCACCCGCGAAAGCTGAAAATCCGCGAAGTAGCGGCGCACCTTCAAAAATGCTTAAAAAAAATATACAATATATATAATAAATATATATATATATATATATATATATACGGGGGGAGAGAGAGAGAGAGAGAGTGAAATTCATGTTATAACAAAAAAAACAAATTATTATTAAAACTTATTATTTTTTTATTCCCCAACCATTCTTTTTGTATTTATTTAATTACTCCGACTTTTACCTGCTGGTACGCCGTCCGGTGTGCCCTGTGAAATGAAAGGTGGCATTCTTTATTTATTTATTCATTCATAACTGACAGCCTCGCGCTCCGCTCGTGCCCGGCAGAAGAGGTGCTCCAATTCGGCTTAACTGTGACACACGCCCGCCCTCCTCCCCCGGAGCTTCCATTCGGTTAAACTTAGGGGCCGCTTGGCACCGCCCGTGCCCGGGGAAGGTGCTCCTCTTCGGCTTACTGTGACGCAAGCATGCCCTCCTCCTCCGGAGCTTCCATTCGGTTAAACTTAGGGGCCGCTTGGAACCGCCCGTGCCCGGGGAAGGTGCTCCTCTTCGGCTTACTGTGACGCGAGCATGTCCTCCTCCTCCGGAGCTTCCATTCGGTTAAACTCAGGGGCCGCTTGGAACCGCCCGTGCCCGGGGAAGGTGCTCCTCTACGGCTTAACTGCCACGCACGCCGGCCGGAGCTCTGGTACGGTCCGAACCGCGCGAAACGTCGCCACCGATCGTGTCCGGGGGAACGTGCTCTTCTTCGTCCACTCTCCTCTTCGCCCACGCTCTTCTTCGGCGCACGCCGGCCGTCTAACCGCTCCAGCGCCCCGTCGTGCCGCTCGGCGAAACTACAATGCCCCCGAATATTTTTTAGACCCGCGAAGCACTGAACCCGCGAAAGGTGAACCTCGAAGTAGCGAGGGTTCACTGTATGTATAAGACCAAGACCTACAAAAAAGTCTCTTGGAGCAATGAGCTAGGTTTTACAGGAAGTCGGCCATTTTGAATTTACTTAAAAGGGGGCGGGTCTCCACAATGGACTTTGTGTAGAAATTATTATTGGGGCCCGAGCAGCGACCGCGGCGAGGTCCCTATTGTTTTTGTAGAAAATATTATTACTTTTATTATTATTATTATTATTATTATTATTATTAGGGCCTGAGCAGCGACCGCTAAGAAGTCCCTATTGTTTTTGTAGAAATTATTATTATTATTATTTTTCCGATTGTTCGATCGCATTTTTGACCCCCGAAACATGCACAAAAACTCACCAAACTTGGCAGTCTCATCGGGCATGGCGAAAAATTTGATATTTTTTAACGTCTAATATGAACAGGAAGTGAGTTATGAATTTTTGAAAGTCCGACTTTTGCCCTTTTTTGCATGTTTACAGGGGTCATTCTTTTGCACCCTGATCCTAAAGGCTTCATCTGATTGCCTTAAAGTTCTGTCTGGAGCATCTTAAGACCTGGGACAAACACTGGGGCTAAAATTTTTTGTTTCCGAAATACTATATGACGGGGGCGGGGCTTCAAAGTTTTCACTTAAGATTTCCTTCGCCGCAATGGACAAAATGCTTAATAACTCTCCTGCACGTGATGCTAAAAATCCAAAACTTCACATGTACTTAAAGAGTCGGTACCTGAAGACATCTATATGTTTATATTCAGTTATACACCTTGCGCCAATCAATATAAATCTTTACATTTTGACGTACTGCACGGTGCCCTTTTAACGAATCCGACTGAAAATTGGCTAGAAAAGACTCAAGACATTGATCTTACTCTATCCCTATTTTTATGACTTTCCTTCAAAGGGCGTGGCTATTACGGTGCCGCAGAGTCTGATTATTCTCCGTGGCAACAAAAGTTCCTGCAACATGACTCAGATGATCCTATCTTCTCGAAGTTGTACACATTTGAGGATACTTCAGCCCTGAAGACATCTACCAACTTATTTTACATCGTAGTAGTAGCGCCACCAACTGGTAAAAGCTAATACAAGTTATTTTCTTGGATGTTTTTCTCCGTGCAACTCAACAAGGTCGCCCTCATATATGCTCGGGTGACTGTTTCGGCCATGAGGATGTCACAATACGAAATTCGTGTTTTTTCGTGAAAAGTTGTGGAGTGGCATTGCACTGTTCGGCAATAAAACAAAGCTGATTATGAGGTTCTAAATATGAACGACAACTCGTAAAACTTTACACACACATCAGGCCGAGCAAATTTATCAATATTTTATACGTTAGTTGTGCAGCTTTTTTGAAATGGCTCGCCATGGCCCTCGAGAAATGTTAAAAAAAAGCAGCTCTGGTTGAGTGTTTCACCTCGCTTTTTGTAAATTTTATGGAGTACAGTGAACCCTCGGTTATCGCGGTTAATGGGGACCGAGACCACCCGCGAAAACTGAAAATCCGCGAAGTAGCGGCGCACCTTCAAAAATGCAAAAAAAAAATATACAATATATATAATAAATATATAAATATATATATATATATATATATATATATATATATATATATATATATATATATATATATATATATACGGGGGGAGAGAGAGAGAGAGAGTGAAATTCATGTTATAACAAAAAAACCAAATTATTATTAAAACGTATTATTTTTTTATTCCCCAGCCATTCTTTTTGTATTTATTTAATTACTCCGACTTTTACCTGCTGGTACGCCGTCCGGTGTGCCCTGTGAAATGAAAGGTGGCATTCTTTATTTATTTATTCATTTATTCATTCATAACTGACAGCCTCGCGCTCCGCTCGTGCCCGGGCAGAAGAGGTGCTCCATTTTGGCTTAACTGTGACACACGCCCGCCCTCCTCCCCCGGAGCTTCCATTCGGTTAAACTTAGGGGCCGCTTGGCACCGCCCGTGCCCGGGGAAGGTGCTCCTCTTCGGCTTACTGTGACGCGAGCATGCCCTCCTCCTGCGGAGCTTCCATTCGGTTAAACTTAGGGGCCGCTTGGAACCGCCCGTGCCCGGGGAAGGTGCTCCTCTTCGGCTTACTGTGACGCGAGCATGCCCTCCTCCTCCGGAGCTTCCATTCGGTTAAACTTAGGGGCCGCTTGGCACCGCCCGTGCCCGGGGAAGGTGCTCCTCTACGGCTTAACTGCCACGCACGCCGGCCGGAGCTCTGGTACGGTCCGAACCGCGCGAAACGTCGCCACCGATCGTGTCCGGGGGAACGTGCTCTTCTTCGTCCACTCTCCTCTTCGCCCACGCTCTTCTTCGGCGCACGCCGGCCGTCTAACCGCTCCAGCGCCCCGTCGTGCCGCTCGGCGAAACTACAATGCCCCCGAATATTTTTTATACCCGCGAAGCACTGAACCCGCGAAAGGTGAACCGCGAAGTAGCGAGGGTTCACTGTATGTATAAGACCAAGACCTACAAAAAAGTCTCTTGGAGCAATGAGCTAGGTTTTACAGGAAGTCGGCCATTTTGAATTTACTTAAAAGGGGGCGGGTCACCACAATGGACTTTGTGTAGAAATTATTATTGGGGCCCGAGCAGCGACCGCGGCGAGGTCTCTATTGTTTTTGTAGAACATATTATTACTTTTATTATTATTATTATTATTATTATTAGGGCCTGAGCAGCGACCGCTGCGAAGTCCCTATTGTTTTTGTAGAAATTATTATTATTATTATTTTTCCGATTGTTCGATCGCATTTTTGACCCCCGAAACATGCACAAAAACTCACCAAACTTGGCAGTCTCATCGGGCATGGCGAAAAATTTGATATTTTAACGTCTAATATGAACAGGAAGTGAGTTATGAATTTTTGAAAGTCCGACTTTTGCCCTTTTTTGCATGTTTACAGGGGTCATTCTTTTGCACCCTGATCCTAAAGGCTTCATCTGATTGCCTTAAAATTCTGTCTGTAGCATCTGAAGACCTGGGACAAACACTGGGGCTAAAATTTTTTGTTTCCGAAATACTATATGACGGGGCGGGGCTTCAAAGTTTTCACTTAAGATTTCCTTCGCCGCAATGGACAAAATGCTTAATAACTCTCCTGCACATGCTGCTAAAAATCCAAAACTTCACATGTACATAAAGAGTCTGTACCTGAAGACATCTATATGTTTATATTCAGTTATACACCTTGCGCCAATCAATATCATTTTTTACATTTTGACGTACTGCACGGTGCCCTTTTAACGAATCTGATTGAAAATTGGCTAGAAAAGACTCAAGACATTGATCTTACTCTATCCCTATTTTTGTGACTTTCCTTCGAAGGGCGTGGCTATTACGGTGCCGCAGAGTCTGATTATTCTCCGTGGCAACAAAAGTTCCTGCAAAATGATTCAGATGATCCATCTTCTCGAAATTTTTCACATTTGAGGATATTCAGGCCCTGAAGACGGCTGCCAACTTATTTTTGATCGCAGTGGTAGCGCCACCAACTGGTTAAAACAAATACAAATTATTTTCGTTGATGTTTTTCTCCGGGCAGGTTAACAAAATCTACCTTATATTTGCTCGGATGAGTGTTTAGGCCTTGAGCATGTCACAATACGAAAGTCTTTCGCCTTCTTCAGAGTGTCACATGATGGTGCCTTGTGACCCGTCTTTATCAGATGATGTTCCATGAGGGCGTGACTTACCTGTCACAAGAATGAAGGCAAGTCACGCCCCCCGCTGTCCGTTCACTCCGCCAAGATGCTGGTCCAGGTGGTAGAGAGGATGAAGGCTCCCTTGTCTCTGTTCATGGTTTTTATGCCTCGCTTGCAGATCTCAATGGCCTCTCTGATCCAGCGCTGTTGTTTGTTCTCTTCTGTGCGGATGACCCTGCCCTTCTCCCGGTCCATGATGTGGTTTTCCCTTTTGCAGTGGTCAGTGATTGCTGATTTGTAATGTTCATGTTGTGCTTGTTCTTTTACTGCTCTGATTTTTTTCATTTTTTTGACAGGTAAGTCACACCCTCATGGAACATCAGCTCAAGACACCATCATGCGACACTCTGAAGAAGGCGAAAGACTCGCCGAAACATGTCAGTGAAAAAATTAACCTAAAACATAATTGTCTGCTTTTAATGAATCAGTCAAATATCAATAATAAGAAGACAAAATGAACCTAATACAAATAAATGAATGCTTAATAACTCCCCTGCACATGCTCCTAAAAATCCAAACCTTCACCTGTAAATAAAACGTCCCGACCTGAAGACATCTTAATGTTATTATTTTGTTATACACACAGTGCCGCCAAGTGGAATCAAAAATTTGTTTTTATTTTAATTTTCACGTACTGCACGGTGCCCTTTTGACGAATCCGACTGAAAATTAGTCAGAAAAGACTCAAGACAATGATCTTACTCTCTGCCGAATTTTGTGACGTTTTGGCAAAAGGCGTGGCTATTACGGTGCTGAAAAGTCCGATTGTACTCTGTGGCAACAAAAGCTCCGGCAACATGACTCAGATGATCCTATCTTCTCGAAGTTGTACACATTTGAGGATACTTCAGCCCTGAAGACATCTACCGACTTATTTTTCATCGTAGTAGTAGCGCCACCAACTGGTAAAAGCTAATACAAGTTATTTTCTTGGATGTTTTTCTCCGTGCAACTCAACAAGGTTGCCCTCATATATGCTCGGATGACTGTTTCGGCCATGAGGATGTCACAATACGAAATTTGTCCTTTTTCGTGAAATGTTTTGGGAGTGGCATTGCACTGTTCGGCAATAAAACAACGCTGATTATGAGGTTCTAAATATGAACGACAACTCGTGAAACTTAACACACACATCAGGCCGAGCAAATTTATCAATATTTTATACGTTAGTTGTGCAGCTTTTTTTAAATGGCTCGCCATGGCCCTCGAGAAATGTTAAAAAAAAAGCAGCCCTGATTGAGTGTTTCACCTCGCTTTTTGTAAATTTTATGGAGTACAGTGAACCCTCGGTTATCGCGGTTAATGGGGACCGAGACCACCCGCGAAAACTGAAAATCCGCGAAGTAGCGGCGCACCTTCAAAAATGCTTAAAAAAAATATACAATGTATATAATAAATATATATATATATATATATATATACGGGGAGAGAGAGAGTGAAATTCATTTTATAACAAAAAAACCAAATTATTATTAAAACGTATTATTTTTTTATTCCCCAGCCATTCTTTTTGTATTTATTTAATTACTCCGACTTTTACCTGCTGGTACGCCGTCCGGTGTGCCCTGTGAAATAAAAGGTGGCATTCTTTATTTATTTATTCATTTATTCATTCATAACTGACAGCCTCGCGCTCCGCTCGTGCCCGGGCAGAAGAGGTGCTCCAATTCGGCTTAACTGTGACACACGCCCGCCCTCCTCCCCCGGAGCTTCCATTCGGTTAAACTTAGGGGCCGCTTGGCACCGCCGTGCCCGGGGAAGGTGCTACTCTTCGGCTTACTGTGACGCGAGCATGCCCTCCTCCTCCGGAGCTTCCATTCGGTTAAACTTAGGGGCCGCTTGGAACCGCCCGTGCCCGGGGAAGGTGCTCCTCTTCGGCTTACTGTGACGCGAGCATGCCCGCCTCCTCCGGAGCTTCCATTCGGTTAAACTCAGGGGCCGCTTGGAACCGCCCGTGCCCGGGGAAGGTGCTCCTCTTCGGCTTACTGTGACGCGAACATGCCCTCCTCCTCCGGAGCTTCCATTCGGTTAAACTTAGGGGCCGCTTGGCACCGCCCGTGCCCGGGGAAGGTGCTCCTCTATGGCTTAACTGCCACGCACGCCGGCCGGAGCTCTGGTACGGTCCGAACCGCGCGAAACGTCGCCACCGATCGTGTCCGGGGGAACGTGCTCTTCTTCGTCCACTCTCCTCTTCGCCCACGCTCTTCTTCGGCGCACGCCGGCCGTCTAACCGCTCCAGCGCCCCGTCGTGCCGCTCGGCGAAACTACAATGCCCCCGAATATTTTTTATACCCGCGAAGCACTGAACCCGCGAAAGGTGAACCGCGAAGTAGCGAGGGTTCACTGTATGTATAAGACCAAGACCTACAAAAAAGTCTCTTGGAGCAATGAGCTAGGTTTTACAGGAAGTCGGCCATTTTGAATTTACTTAAAAGGGGGCGGGTCACCACAATGGACTTTGTGTAGAAATTATTATTGGGGCCCGAGCAGCGACCGCGGCGAGGTCCCTATTGTTTTTGTAGAAAATATTATTACTTTTATTATTATTATTATTATTATTATTAGGGCCTGAGCAGCGACCGCTGCGAAGTCCCTATTGTTTTTGTAGAAATTATTATTATTATTATTTTTCCGATTGTTCGATCGCATTTTTGACCCCCGAAACATGCACAAAAACTCACCAAACTTGGCAGTCTCATCGGGCATGGCGAAAAATTTGATATTTTAACGTCTAATATGAACAGGAAGTGAGTTATGAATTTTTGAAAGTCCGACTTTTGCCCTTTTTTGCATGTTTACAGGGGTCATTCTTTTGCACCCTGATCCTAAAGGCTTCATCTGATTGCCTTAAAATTCTGTCTGTAGCATCTGAAGACCTGGGACAAACACTGGGGCTAAAATTTTTTGTTTCCGAAATACTATATGACGGGGCGGGGCTTCAAAGTTTTCACTTAAGATTTCCTTCGCCGCAATGGACAAAATGCTTAATAACTCTCCTGCACATGCTGCTAAAAATCCAAAACTTCACATGTACATAAAGAGTCTGTACCTGAAGACATCTATATGTTTATATTCAGTTATACACCTTGCGCCAATCAATATCATTTTTTACATTTTGACGTACTGCACGGTGCCCTTTTAACGAATCTGATTGAAAATTGGCTAGAAAAGACTCAAGACATTGATCTTACGCTATCCCTATTTTTGTGACTTTCCTTCGAAGGGCGTGGCTATTACGGTGCCGCAGAGTCTGATTATTCTCCGTGGCAACAAAAGTTCCTGCAAAATGATTCAGATGATCCATCTTCTCGAAATTTTTCACATTTGAGGATATTCAGGCCCTGAAGACGGCTGCCAACTTATTTTTGATCGCAGTGGTAGCGCCACCAACTGGTTAAAACAAATACAAATTATTTTCGTTGATGTTTTTCTCCGGGCAGGTTAACAAAATCTACCTTATATTTGCTCGGATGAGTGTTTAGGCCTTGAGCATGTCACAATACGAAAGTCTTTCGCCTTCTTCAGAGTGTCACATGATGGTGCCTTGTGACCCGTCTTTATCAGATGATGTTCCATGAGGGCGTGACTTACCTGTCACAAGAATGAAGGCAAGTCACGCCCCCCGCTGTCCGTTCACTCCGCCAAGATGCTGGTCCAGGTGGTAGAGAGGATGAAGGCTCCCTTGTCTCTGTTCATGGTTTTTATGCCTCGCTTGCAGATCTCAATGGCCTCTCTGATCCAGCGCTGTTGTTTGTTCTCTTCTGTGCGGATGACCCTGCCCTTCTCCCGGTCCATGATGTGGTTTTCCCTTTTGCAGTGGTCAGTGATTGCTGATTTGTAATGTTCATGTTGTGCTTGTTCTTTTACTGCTCTGATTTTTTTCATTTTTTTGACAGGTAAGTCACACCCTCATGGAACATCAGCTCAAGACACCATCATGCGACACTCTGAAGAAGGCGAAAGACTCGCCGAAACATGTCAGTGAAAAAATTAACCTAAAACATAATTGTCTGCTTTTAATGAATCAGTCAAATATCAATAATAAGAAGACAAAATGAACCTAATACAAATAAATGAATGCTTAATAACTCCCCTGCACATGCTCCTAAAAATCCAAACCTTCACCTGTAAATAAAACGTCCCGACCTGAAGACATCTTAATGTTATTATTTTGTTATACACACAGTGCCGCCAAGTGGAATCAAAAATTTGTTTTTATTTTAATTTTCACGTACTGCACGGTGCCCTTTTGACGAATCCGACTGAAAATTAGTCAGAAAAGACTCAAGACAATGATCTTACTCTCTGCCGAATTTTGTGACGTTTTGGCAAAAGGCGTGGCTATTACGGTGCTGAAAAGTCCGATTGTACTCTGTGGCAACAAAAGCTCCGGCAACATGACTCAGATGATCCTATCTTCTCGAAGTTGTACACATTTGAGGATACTTCAGCCCTGAAGACATCTACCGACTTATTTTTCATCGTAGTAGTAGCGCCACCAACTGGTAAAAGCTAATACAAGTTATTTTCTTGGATGTTTTTCTCCGTGCAACTCAACAAGGTTGCCCTCATATATGCTCGGATGACTGTTTCGGCCATGAGGATGTCACAATACGAAATTTGTCCTTTTTCGTGAAAAGTTTTGGGAGTGGCATTGCACTGTTCGGCAATAAAACAACGCTGATTATGAGGTTCTAAATATGAACGACAACTCGTGAAACTTAACACACACATCAGGCCGAGCAAATTTATCAATATTTTATACGTTAGTTGTGCAGCTTTTTTTAAATGGCTCGCCATGGCCCTCGAGAAATGTTAAAAAAAAAGCAGCCCTGATTGAGTGTTTCACCTCGCTTTTTGTAAATTTTATGGAGTACAGTGAACCCTCGGTTATCGCGGTTAATGGGGACCGAGACCACCCGCGAAAACTGAAAATCCGCGAAGTAGCGGCGCACCTTCAAAAATGCTTAAAAAAAATATACAATGTATATAATAAATATATATATATATATATATATATATACGGGGAGAGAGAGAGTGAAATTCATTTTATAACAAAAAAACCAAATTATTATTAAAACGTATTATTTTTTTATTCCCCAGCCATTCTTTTTGTATTTATTTAATTACTCCGACTTTTACCTGCTGGTACGCCGTCCGGTGTGCCCTGTGAAATGAAAGGTGGCATTCTTTATTTATTTATTCATTTATTCATTCATAACTGACAGCCTCGCGCTCCGCTCGTGCCCGGGCAGAAGAGGTGCTCCAATTCGGCTTAACTGTGACACACGCCCGCCCTCCTCCCCCGGAGCTTCCATTCGGTTAAACTTAGGGGCCGCTTGGCACCGCCGTGCCCGGGGAAGGTGCTACTCTTCGGCTTACTGTGACGCGAGCATGCCCTCCTCCTCCGGAGCTTCCATTCGGTTAAACTTAGGGGCCGCTTGGAACCGCCCGTGCCCGGGGAAGGTGCTCCTCTTCGGCTTACTGTGACGCGAGCATGCCCGCCTCCTCCGGAGCTTCCATTCGGTTAAACTCAGGGGCCGCTTGGAACCGCCCGTGCCCGGGGAAGGTGCTCCTCTTCGGCTTACTGTGACGCGAACATGCCCTCCTCCTCCGGAGCTTCCATTCGGTTAAACTTAGGGGCCGCTTGGCACCGCCCGTGCCCGGGGAAGGTGCTCCTCTATGGCTTAACTGCCACGCACGCCGGCCGGAGCTCTGGTACGGTCCGAACCGCGCGAAACGTCGCCACCGATCGTGTCCGGGGGAACGTGCTCTTCTTCGTCCACTCTCCTCTTCGCCCACGCTCTTCTTCGGCGCACGCCGGCCGTCTAACCGCTCCAGCGCCCCGTCGTGCCGCTCGGCGAAACTACAATGCCCCCGAATATTTTTTAGACCCGCGAAGCACTGAACCCGCGAAAGGTGAACCGCGAAGTAGCGAGGGTTCACTGTATGTATAAGACCAAGACCTACAAAAAAGTCTCTTGGAGCAATGAGCTAGGTTTTACAGGAAGTCGGCCATTTTGAATTTACTTAAAAGGGGGCGGGTCACCACAATGGACTTTGTGTAGAAATTATTATTGGGGCCCGAGCAGCGACCGCGGCGAGGTCCCTATTGTTTTTGTAGAAAATATTATTACTTTTATTATTATTATTATTATTATTAGGGCCTGAGCAGCGACCGCTGCGAAGTCCCTATTGTTTTTGTAGGAATTATTATTATTATTATTTTTCCGATTGTTCGATCGCATTTTTGACCCCCGAAACATGCACAAAAACTCACCAAACTTGGCATTCTCATCGGGCATGGCGAAAAATTTGATATTTTTTAACGTCTAATATGAACAGGAAGTGAGTTATGAATTTTTGAAAGTCCGACTTTTGCCCTTTTTTGCATGTTTACAGGGGTCATTCTTTTGCACCCTGATCCTAAAGGCTTCATCTGATTGCCTTAAAGTTCTGTCTGGAGCATCTTAAGACCTGGGACAAACACTGGGGCTAAAATTTTTTGTTTCCGAAATACTATATGACGGGGGCGGGGCTTCAAAGTTTTCACTTAAGATTTCCTTCGCCGCAATGGACAAAATGCTTAATAACTCTCCTGCACGTGCTGCTAAAAATCCAAAACTTCACATGTACATAAAGAGTCGGTACCTGAAGACATCTATATGTTTATATTCAGTTATACACCTTGCGCCAATCAATATAAATCTTTACATTTTGACGTACTGCACGGTGCCCTTTTAACGAATCCGATTGAAAATTGGCTAGAAAAGACTCAAGACATTGATCTTACTCTATCCCTATTTTTATGACTTTCCTTCAAAGGGCGTGGCTATTACGGTGCCGCAGAGTCTGATTATTCTCCGTGGCAACAAAAGTTCCTGCAAAATGATTCAGATGATCCATCTTCTGGAAATCTTTCACATTTGAGGATATTCAGGCCCTGAAGACGGCTGCCAACTTAATTTTGATCGCAGTGGTAGCGCCACCAACTGGTTAAAACAAATACAAATTATTTTCGTTGATGTTTTTCTCCGGGCAGGTTAACAAAATCTACCTTATATTTGCTCGGATGAGTGTTTAGACCTTGAGGATGTCACAATACGAAAGTCTTTCGCCTTCTTCAGAGTGTCACATGATGGTGTCTTGTGACCCGTCTTTATCAGCTGATGTTCCATGAGGGCGTGACTTACCTGTCACGAGAATGAAGGCAAGTCACGCCCCCCGCTGTCCGTTCACTCCGCCAAGATGCTGGTCCAGGTGGTAGAGAGGATGAAGGCTCCCTTGTCTCTGTTCATGGTTTTTATGCCTCGCTTGCAGATCTCAATGGCCTCTCTGATCCAGCGCTGTTGTTTGTTCTCTTCTGTGCGGATGACCCTGCCCTTCTCCCGGTCCATGATGTGGTTTTCCCTTTTGCAGTGGTCAGTGATTGCTGATTTGTAATGTTCATGTTGTGCTTGTTCTTTTACTGCTCTGATTTTTTCATTTTTTTGACAGGTAAGTCACACCCTCATGGAACATCAGCTCAAGACACCATCATGCGACACTCTGAAGAAGGCGAAAGACTCGCCGAAACATGTCAGGTAAAAAATTAACCTAAAACATAATTGTCTGCTTTTAATGAATCAGTCAAATATCAATAATAAGAAGACAAAATGAACCTAATACAAATAAATGAATGCTTAATAACTCCCCTGCACATGCTCCTAAAAATCCAAACCTTCACCTGTAAATAAAACGTCCCGACCTGAAGACATCTTAATGTTATTATTTTGTTATACACACAGTGCCGCCAAGTGGAATCAAAAATTTGTTTTTATTTTAATTTTCACGTACTGCACGGTGCCCTTTTGACGAATCCGACTGAAAATTAGTCAGAAAAGACTCAAGACAATGATCTTACTCTCTGCCGAATTTTGTGACGTTTTGGCAAAAGGCGTGGCTATTAAGGTGCTGAAAAGTCAAATTGTACTCTGTGGCAACAAAAGCTCCGGCAACATGACTCAGATGATCCTATCTTCTCGAAGTTGTACACATTTGAGGATACTTCAGCCCTGAAGACATCTACCAACTTATTTTACATCGTAGTAGTAGCGCCACCAACTGGTAAAAGCTAATACAAGTTATTTTCTTGGATGTTTTTCTCCGTGCAACTCAACAAGGTCGCCCTCATATATGCTCGGATTACTGTTTCGGCCATGAGGATGTCACAATACGAAATTCGTGATTTTTCGTGAAAAGTTGTGGGAGTGGCATTGCACTGTTCGGCAATAAAACAAAGCTGATTATGAGGTTCTAAATATGAACGACAACTCGTAAAACTTTACACACACATCAGGCCGAGCAAATTTATCAATATTTTATAAGTTAGTTGTGCAGCTTTTTTGAAATGGCTCGCCATGGCCCTCGAGAAATGTTAAAAAAAAGCAGCTCTGGTTGAGTGTTTCACCTCGCTTTTTGTAAATTTTATGGAGTACAGTGAACCCTCGGTTATCGCGGTTAATGGGGACCGAGACCACCCGCGAAAACTGAAAATCCGCGAAGTAGCGGCGCACCTTCAAAAATGCTTAAAAAAAATATACAATATATATAATAAATATATAAATATATATATATATATATATATATATATATATATACGGGGAGAGAGAGAGTGAAATTAATGTTATAACAAAAAAACCAAATTATTATTAAAACGTATTATTTTTTTATTCCCCAGCCATTCTTTTAGTATTTATTTAATTACTCCGACTTTTACCTGCTGGTACGCCGTCCGGTGTGCCCTGTGAAATGAAAGGTAGCATTCTTTATTTATTTATTCATTTATTCATTCATAACTGACAGCCTCGCGCTCCGCTCGTGCCCGGGCAGAAGAGGTGCTCCAATTTGGCTTAACTGTGACACACGCCCGTCCTCCTCCCCCGGAGCTTCCATTCGGTTAAACTTAGGGGCCGCTTGGCACCGCCCGTGCCCGGGGAAGGTGCTCCTCTTCGGCTTACTGTGACGCGAGCATGCCCTCCTCCTCCGGAGCTTCCATTCGGTTAAACTTAGGGGCCGCTTGGAACCGCCCGTGCCCGGGGAAGGTGCTCCTCTTCGGCTTACTGCGACGCGAGCATGCCCTCCTCCTCCGGAGCTTCCATTCGGTTAAACTTAGGGGCCGCTTGGCACCGCCCGTGCCCGGGGAAGGTGCTCCTCTACGGCTTAACTGCCACGCACGCTGGCCGGAGCTCTGGTACGGTCCGAACCGCGCGAAACGTCGCCACCGATCGTGTCCGGGGGAACGTGCTCTTCTTCGTCCACTCTCCTCTTCGCCCACGCTCTTCTTCGGCGCACGCCGGCCGTCTAACCGCTCCAGCGCCCCGTCGTGCCGCTCGGCGAAACTACAATGCCCCCGAATATTTTTTAGACCCGCGAAGCACTGAACCCGCGAAAGGTGAACCGCGAAGTAGCGAGGGTTCACTGTATGTATAAGACCAAGACCTACAAAAAAGTCTCTTGGAGCAATGAGCTAGGTTTTACAGGAAGTCGGCCATTTTGAATTTACTTAAAAGGGGGCGGGTCACCACAATGGACTTTGTGTAGAAATTATCATTGGGGCCCGAGCAGCGACGGCGGCGAGGTCCCTATTGTTTTTGTAGAAATTATTATTAGGGCCTGAGCAGCGACCGCTACGAGGTCCCCATTGTTTTTGTGGAAATTATTATTATTTTTATTATTATTATTATTAGGGCCCGAGCAGTGACCGCTGCGAGGTCCCTATTGTTTTTCTAGAAATTGTTATTAGGGCCCGAGCTGCGACGGCTGCGAGGTCCCTATTGTTTTTGTAGAAAATATTATTACTTTTATTATTATTAATATTATTATTATTATTATGAGGGCCTGAGCAGCGACCGCTGCGAAGTCCCTATTGTTTTTGTAGAAATTATTATTATTATTATTTTTCCGATTGTTCGATCGCATTTTTGACCCCGAAACATGCACAAAAACTCACCAAACTTGGCAGTCTCATCGGGCATGGCGAAAAATTTGATATTTTAACGTCTAATATGAACAGGAAGTGAGTTATGAATTTTTGAAAGTCCGACTTTTGCCCTTTTTTGCATGTTTACAGGGGTCATTCTTTTGCACCCTGATCCTAAAGGCTTCATCTGATTGCCTTAAAATTCTGTCTGTAGCATCTGAAGACCTGGGACAAACACTGGGGCTAAAATTTTTTGTTTCCGAAATACTATATGACGGGGGCGGGGCTTCAAAGTTTTCACTTAAGATTTCCTTCGCCGCAATGGACAAAATGCTTCATAACTCTCCTGCACATGCTGCTAAAAATCCAAAACTTCACATGTACATAAAAAGTCTGTACCTGAAGACATCTATATGTTTATATTCAGTTATACACCTTGCGCCAATCAATATCATTTTTTACATTTTGACGTACTGCACGGTGCCCTTTTAACGAATCTGATTGAAAATTGGCTAGAAAAGACTCAAGACATTGATCTTACTCTATCCCTATTTTTGTGACTTTCCTTCGAAGGGCGTGGCTATTACGGTGCCGCAGAGTCTGATTATTCTCCGTGGCAACAAAAGTTCCTGCAAAATGATTCAGATGATCCATCTTCTCGAAATTTTTCACATTTGAGGATATTCAGGCCCTGAAGACGGCTGCCAACTTATTTTTGATCGCAGTGGTAGCGCCACCAACTGGTTAAAACAAATACAAATTATTTTCGTTGATGTTTTTCTCCGGGCAGGTGAACAAAATCTACCTTATATTTGCTCGGATGAGTGTTTAGGCCTTGAGCATGTCACAATACGAAAGTCTTTCGCCTTCTTCAGAGTGTCACATGATGCTGTCTTGTGACCCGTCTTTATCAGCTGATGTTCCATGAGGGCGTGACTTACCTGTCACAAGAATGAAGGCAAGTCACGCCCCCCGCTGTCCGTTCACTCCGCCAAGATGCTGGTCCAGGTGGTAGAGAGGATGAAGGCTCCCTTGTCTCTGTTCATGGTTTTTATGCCTCGCTTGCAGATCTCAATGGCCTCTCTGATCCAGCGCTGTTGTTTGTTCTCTTCTGTGCGGATGACCCTGCCCTTCTCCCGGTCCATGATGTGGTTTTCCCTTTTGCAGTGGTCAGTGATTGCTGATTTGTAATGTTCATGTTGTGCTTGTTCTTTTACTGCTCTGATTTTTTTCATTTTTTTGACAGGTAAGTCACACCCTCATGGAACATCAGCTCAAGACACCATCATGCGACACTCTGAAGAAGACGAAAGACTCGCCGAAACATGTCAGGTAAAAAATTAACCTAAAACATAATTGTCTGCTTTTAATGAATCAGTCAAATATCAATAATAAGAAGACAAAATGAACCTAATACAAATAAATGAATGCTTAATAACTCCCCTGCACATGCTCCTAAAAATCCAAACCTTCACCTGTAAATAAAACGTCCCGACCTGAAGACATCTTAATGTTATTATTTTGTATATATAATAATATAATATATACAATATATATAATAAATATATATATATATATATATATATATATATATATATATATATATATATATACGGGGAGAGAGAGAGTGAAATTCATTTTATAACAAAAAAACCAAATTATTATTAAAACGTATTATTTTTTTATTCCCCAGCCATTCTTTTTGTATTTATTTAATTACTCCGACTTTTACCTGCTGGTACGCCGTCCGGTGTGCCCTGTGAAATGAAAGGTGGCATTCTTTATTTATTTATTCATTTATTCATTCATAACTGACAGCCTCGCGCTCCGCTCGTGCCCGGGCGGAAGAGGTGCTCCAATTCGGCTTAACTGTGACACACGCCCGCCCTCCTCCCCCGGAACTTCCATTCGGTTAAACTTAGGGGCCGCTTGGCACCGCCCATGCCCGGGGAAGGTGCTCCTCTTCGGCTTACTGTGACGCGAGCATGCCCTCCTCCTCCGGAGCTTCCATTCAGTTAAACTTAGGGGCCGCTTGGAACCGCCCGTGCCCGGGGAAGGTGCTCCTCTTCGGCTTACTGTGACGCGAGCATGCCCTCCTCCTCCGGAGCTTCCATTCGGTTAAACTTAGGGGCCGCTTGGAACCGCCCGTGCCCGGGGAAGGTGCTCCTCTTCGGCTTACTGTGACGCGAGCATGCCCTCCTCCTCCGGAGCTTCCATTCGGTTAAACTTAGGGGCCGCTTGGCACCGCCCGTGCCCGGGGAAGGTGCTCTTCTACGGCTTAACTGCCACGCACGCCGGCCGGAGCTCTGGTACGGTCCGAACCGCGCGAAACGTCGCCACCGATCGTGTCCGGGAGAACGTGCTCTTCTTCGTCCACTCTCCTCTTCGCCCACGCTCTTCTTCGGCGCACGCCGGCCGTCTAACCGCTCCAGCGCCCCGTCGTGCCGCTCGGCGAAACTACAATGCCCCCGAATATTTTTTAGACCCGCGAAGCACTGAACCCGCGAAAGGTGAACCGCGAAGTAGCGAGGGTTCACTGTATGTATAAGACCAAGACCTACAAAAAAGTCTCTTGGAGCAATGAGCTAGGTTTTACAGGAAGTCGGCCATTTTGAATTTACTTAAAAGGGGGCGGGTCACCACAATGGACTTTGTGTAGAAATTATTATTGGGGCCCGAGCAGCGACGGCGGCGAGGTCCCTATTGTTTTTGTAGAAATTATTATTAGGGCCTGAGCAGCGACCGCTACGAGGTCCCCATTGTTTTTGTGGAAATTATTATTATTTTTATTATTATTATTATTAGGGCCCGAGCAGTGACCGCTGCGAGGTCCCTATTGTTTTTCTAGAAATTGTTATTAGGGCCCGAGCTGCGACGGCTGCGAGGTCCCTATTGTTTTTGTAGAAAATATTATTACTTTTATTATTATTAATATTATTATTATTATTATTAGGGCCTGAGCAGCGACCGCTGCGAAGTCCCTATTGTTTTTGTAGAAATTATTATTATTATTATTTTTCCGATTGTTCGATCGCATTTTTGACCCCCGAAACATGCACAAAAACTCACCAAACTTGGCAGTCTCATCGGGCATGGCGAAAAATTTGATATTTTAACGTCTAATATGAACAGGAAGTGAGTTATGAATTTTTGAAAGTCCGACTTTTGCCCTTTTTTGCATGTTTACAGGGGTCATTCTTTTGCACCCTGATCCTAAAGGCTTCATCTGATTGCCTTAAAATTCTGTCTGTAGCATCTGAAGACCTGGGACAAACACTGGGGCTAAAATTTTTTGTTTCCGAAATACTATATGACGGGGGCGGGGCTTCAAAGTTTTCACTTAAGATTTCCTTCGCCGCAATGGACAAAATGCTTCATAACTCTCCTGCACATGCTGCTAAAAATCCAAAACTTCACATGTACATAAAAAGTCTGTACCTGAAGACATCTATATGTTTATATTCAGTTATACACCTTGCGCCAATCAATATCATTTTTTACATTTTGACGTACTGCACGGTGCCCTTTTAACGAATCTGATTGAAAATTGGCTAGAAAAGACTCAAGACATTGATCTTACTCTATCCCTATTTTTGTGACTTTCCTTCGAAGGGCGTGGCTATTACGGTGCCGCAGAGTCTGATTATTCTCCGTGGCAACAAAAGTTCCTGCAAAATGATTCAGATGATCCATCTTCTCGAAATTTTTCACATTTGAGGATATTCAGGCCCTGAAGACGGCTGCCAACTTATTTTTGATCGCAGTGGTAGCGCCACCAACTGGTTAAAACAAATACAAATTATTTTCGTTGATGTTTTTCTCCGGGCAGGTGAACAAAATCTACCTTATATTTGCTCGGATGAGTGTTTAGGCCTTGAGCATGTCACAATACGAAAGTCTTTCGCCTTCTTCAGAGTGTCACATGATGCTGTCTTGTGACCCGTCTTTATCAGCTGATGTTCCATGAGGGCGTGACTTACCTGTCACAAGAATGAAGGCAAGTCACGCCCCCCGCTGTCCGTTCACTCCGCCAAGATGCTGGTCCAGGTGGTAGAGAGGATGAAGGCTCCCTTGTCTCTGTTCATGGTTTTTATGCCTCGCTTGCAGATATCAATGGCCTCTCTGATCCAGCGCTGTTGTTTGTTCTCTTCTGTGCGGATGACCCTGCCCTGCTCCCGGTCCATGATGTGGTTTTCCCTTTTGCAGTGGTCAGTGATTGCTGATTTGTAATGTTCATGTTGTGCTTGTTCTTTTACTGCTCTGATTTTTTTCATTTTTTTGACAGGTAAGTCACACCCTCATGGAACATCAGCTCAAGACACCATCATGCGACACTCTGAAGAAGGCGAAAGACTCGCCGAAACATGTCAGGTAAAAAATTAACCTAAAACATAATTGTCTGCTTTTAATGAATCAGTCAAATATCAATAATAAGAAGACAAAATGAACCTAATACAAATAAATGAATGCTTAATAACTCCCCTGCACATGCTCCTAAAAATCCAAACCTTCACCTGTAAATAAAACGTCCCGACCTGAAGACATCGTAATGTTATTATTTTGTTATACACACAGTGCCGCCAAGTGGAATCAAAAATTTGTTTTTATTTTAATTTTCACGTACTGCACGGTGCCCTTTTGACGAATCCGACTGAAAATTAGTCAGAAAAGACTCAAGACAATGATCTTACTCTCTGCCGAATTTTGTGACGTTTTGGCAAAAGGCGTGGCTATTAAGGTGCTGAAAAGTCCGATTGTACTCTGTGGCAACAAAAGCTCCGGCAACATGACTCAGATGATCCTATCTTCTCGAAGTTGTACACATTTGAGGATACTTCAGCCCTGAAGACATCTACCAACTTATTTTACATCGTAGTAGTAGCGCCACCAACTGGTAAAAGCTAATACAAGTTATTTTCTTGGATGTTTTTCTCCGTGCAACTCAACAAGGTCGCCCTCATATATGCTCGGATGACTGTTTCGGCCATGAGGATGTCACAATACGAAATTCGTCCTTTTTCGTGAAAAGTTGTGGGAGTGGCATTGCACTGTTCGGCAATAAAACAAAGCTGATTATGAGGTTCTAAATATGAACGACAACTCGTAAAACTTTACACACACATCAGGCCGAGCAAATTTATCAATATTTTATACGTTAGTTGTGCAGCTTTTTTGAAATGGCTCGCCATGGCCCTCGAGAAATGTTAAAAAAAGCAGCTCTGGTTGAGTGTTTCACCTCGCTTTTTGTAAATTTTATGGAGTACAGTGAACCCTCGGTTATCGCGGTTAATGGGGACCGAGACCACCCGCGAAAACTGAAAATCCGCGAAGTAGCGGCGCACCTTCAAAAATGCTTAAAAAAAATATACAATATATATAATAAATATATATATATATATATATATATATATATATATATATATATATATATATATATATATATATATATATACGGGGAGAGAGAGAGTGAAATTCATGTTATAACAAAAAAACCAAATTATTATTAAAACGTATTATTTTTTTATTCCCCAGCCATTCTTTTAGTATTTATTTAATTACTCCGACTTTTACCTGCTGGTACGCCGTCCGGTGTGCCCTGTGAAATGAAAGGTGGCATTCTTTATTTATTTATTCATTTATTCATTCATAACTGACAGCCTCGCGCTCCGCTCGTGCCCGGGTAGAAGAGGTGCTCCAATTTGGCTTAACTGTGACACACGCCCGCCCTCCTCCCCCGGAGCTTCCATTCGGTTAAACTTAGGGGCCGCTTGGCACCGCCCGTGCCCGGGGAAGGTGCTCCTCTTCGGCTTACTGTGACGCGAGCATGCCCTCCTCCTCCGGAGCTTCCATTCGGTTAAACTTAGGGGCCGCTTGGAACCGCCCGTGCCCGGGGAAGGTGCTCCTCTACGGCTTAACTGCCACGCACGCCGGCCGGAGCTCTGGTACGGTCCGAACCGCGCGAAACGTCGCCACTGATCGTGTCCGGGAGAACGTGCTCTTCTTCGTCCACTCTCCTCTTCGCCCACGCTCTTCTTCGGCGCACGCCGGCCGTCTAACCGCTCCAGCGCCCCGTCGTGCCGCTCGGCGAAACTACAATGCCCCCGAATATTTTTTAGACCCGCGAAGCACTGAACCCGCGAAAGGTGAACCGCGAAGTAGCGAGGGTTCACTGTATGTATAAGACCAAGACCTACAAAAAAGTCTCTTGGAGCAATGAGCTAGGTTTTACAGGAAGTCGGCCATTTTGAATTTACTTAAAAGGGGGCGGGTCACCACAATGGACTTTGTGTAGAAATTATTATTGGGGCCCGAGCAGCGACCGCGGCGAGGTCCCTATTGTTTTTGTAGAAATTATTATTATTATTATTTTTCCGATTGTTCGATCGCATTTTTGACCCCGAAACATGCACAAAAACTCACCAAACTTGGCAGTCTCATCGGGCATGGCGAAAAATTTGATATTTTAACGTCTAATATGAACAGGAAGTTAGTTATGAATTTTTGAAAGTCCGACTTTTGCCCTTTTTTGCATGTTTACAGGGGTCATTCTTTTGCACCCTGATCCTAAAGGCTTCATCTGATTGCCTTAAAATTCTGTCTGTAGCATCTGAAGACCTGGGACAAACACTGGGGCTAAAATTTTTTGTTTCCGAAATACTATATGACGGGGGCGGGGCTTCAAAGTATTCACTTAAGATTTCCTTCGCCGCAATGGACAAAATGCTTAATAACTCTCCTGCACATGCTGCTAAAAATCCAAAACTTCACATGTACATAAAGAGTCTGTACCTGAAGACATCTATATGTTTATATTCAGTTATACACCTTGCGCCAATCAATATCATTTTTTACATTTTGACGTACTGCATGGTGCCCTTTTAACGAATCCGATTGAAAATTGGCTAGAAAAGACTCAAGACATTGATCTTACTCTATCCCTATTTTTATGACTTTCCTTCAAAGGGCGTGGCTATTACGGTGCCGCAGAGTCTGATTATTCTCCGTGGCAACAAAAGTTCCTGCAAAATGATTCAGATGATCCATTTTCTGGAAATCTTTCACATTTGAGGATATTCAGGCCCTGAAGACGGCTGCCAACTTATTTTTGATCGCAGTGGTAGCGCCACCAACTGGTTAAAACAAATACAAATTATTTTCGTTGATGTTTTTCTCCGGGCAGGTGAACAAAATCTACCTTATATTTGCTCGGATGAGTGTTTAGGCCTTGAGCATGTCACAATACAAAAGTCTTTCGCCTTCTTCAGAGTGTCACATGATGCTGTCTTGTGACCCGTCTTTATCAGCTGATGTTCCATGAGGGCGTGACTTACCTGTCACAAGAATGAAGGCAAGTCACGCCCCCCGCTGTCCGTTCACTCCGCCAAGATGCTGGTCCAGGTGGTAGAGAGGATGAAGGCTCCCTTGTCTCTGTTCATGGTTTTTATGCCTCGCTTGCAGATCTCAATGGCCTCTCTGATCCAGCGCTGTTGTTTGTTCTCTTCGGTGCGGATGACCCTGCCCTTCTCCCGGTCCATGATGTGGTTTTCCCTTTTGCAGTGGTCAGTGATTGCTGATTTGTAATGTTCATGTTGTGCTTGTTCTTTGACTGCTCTGATTTTTCATTTTTTTGACAGGTAAGTCACACCCTCATGGAACATCAGCTGATAAAGACGGGTCTCAAGACACCATCATGCGACACTCTGAAGAAGGCGAAAGACTCGCCGAAACATGTCAGGTAAAAAATTAACCTAAAACATAATTGTCTGCTTTTAATGAATCAGTCAAATATCAATAATAAGAAGACAAAATGAACCTAATACAAATAAATGAATGCTTAATAACTCCCCTGCACATGCTCCTAAAAATCCAAACCTTCACCTGTAAATAAAACGTCCCGACCTGAAGACATCTTAATGTTATTATTTTGTTATACACACAGTGCCGCCAAGTGGAATCAAAAATTTGTTTTTATTTTAATTTTCACGTACTGCACGGTGCCCTTTTGACGAATCCGACTGAAAATTAGTCAGAAAAGACTCAAGACAATGATCTTACTCTCTGCCGAATTTTGTGACGTTTTGGCAAAAGGCGTGGCTATTAAGGTGCTGAAAAGTCCGATTGTACTCTGTGGCAACAAAAGCTCCGGCAACATGACTCAGATGATCCTATCTTCTCGAAGTTGTACACATTTGAGGATACTTCAGCCCTGAAGACATCTACCAACTTATTTTACATCGTAGTAGTAGCGCCACCAACTGGTAAAAGCTAATACAAGTTATTTTCTTGGATGTTTTTCTCCGTGCAACTCAACAAGGTCGCCCTCATATATGCTCGGATGACTGTTTCGGCCATGAGGATGTCACAATACGAAATTCGTGATTTTTCGTGAAAAGTTGTGGGAGTGGCATTGCACTGTTCGGCAATAAAACAAAGCTGATTATGAGGTTCTAAATATGAACGACAACTCGTAAAACTTTACACACACATGAGGCCGAGCAAATTTATCAATATTTTATACGTTAGTTGTGCAGCTTTTTTGAAATGGCTCGCCATGGCCCTCGAGAAATGTTAAAAAAAAGCAGCTCTGGTTGAATGTTTCACCTCGCTTTTTGTAAATTTTATGGAGTACAGTGAACCCTCGGTTATCGCGGTTAATGGGGACCGAGACCATCCGCGAAAACTGAAAATCCGCGAAGTAGCGGCGCACCTTCAAAAATGCTTAAAAAAAATATACAATATATATAATAAATATATAAATATATATATATATATATATATATATATATACGGGGAGAGAGAGAGTGAAATTCATGTTATAACAAAAAAAACAAATTATTATTAAAACGTATTATTTTTTTATTCCCCAGCCATTCTTTTTGTATTTATTTAATTACTCCGACTTTTACCTGCTGGTACGCCGTCCGGTGTGCCCTGTGAAATGAAAGGTGGCATTCTTTATTTATTTATTCATTTATTCATTCATAACTGACAGCCTCGCGCTCCGCTCGTGCCCGGGCAGAAGAGGTGCTCCAATTTGGCTTAACTGTGACACACGCCCGTCCTCCTCCCCCGGAGCTTCCATTCGGTTAAACTTAGGGGCCGCTTGGCACCGCCCGTGCCCGGGGAAGGTGCTCCTCTTCGGCTTACTGTGACGCGAGCATGCCCTCCTCCTCCGGAGCTTCCATTCGGTTAAACTTAGGGGCCGCTTGGAACCGCCCGTGCCCGGGGAAGGTGCTCCTCTACGGCTTAACTGCCACGCACGCCGGCCGGAGCTCTGGTACGGTCCGAACCGCGCGAAACGTCGCCACCGATCGTGTCCGGGAGAACGTGCTCTTCTTCGTCCACTCTCCTCTTCGCCCACGCTCTTCTTCGGCGCACGCCGGCCGTCTAACCGCTCCAGCGCCCCGTCGTGCCGCTCGGCGAAACTACAATGCCCCCGAATATTTTTTAGACCCGCGAAGCACTGAACCCGCGAAAGGTGAACCGCGAAGTAGCGAGGGTTCACTGTATGTATAAGACCAAGACCTACAAAAAAGTCTCTTGGAGCAATGAGCTAGGTTTTACAGGAAGTCGGCCATTTTGAATTTACTTAAAAGGGGGCGGGTCACCACAATGGACTTTGTGTAGAAATTATTATTGGGGCCCGAGCAGCGACGGCGGCGAGGTCCCTATTGTTTTTGTAGAAATTATTATTAGGGCCTGAGCAGCGACCGCTACGAGGTCCCCATTGTTTTTGTGGAAATTATTATTATTTTTATTATTATTATTATTAGGGCCCGAGCAGTGACCGCTGCGAGGTCCCTATTGTTTTTCTAGAAATTGTTATTAGGGCCCGAGCTGCGACGGCTGCGAGGTCCCTATTGTTTTTGTAGAAAATATTATTACTTTTATTATTATTAATATTATTATTATTATTATTAGGGCCTGAGCAGCGACCGCTGCGAAGTCCCTATTGTTTTTGTAGAAATTATTATTATTATTATTTTTCCGATTGTTCGATCGCATTTTTGACCCCGAAACATGCACAAAAACTCACCAAACTTGGCAGTCTCATCGGGCATGGCGAAAAATTTGATATTTTAACGTCTAATATGAACAGGAAGTGAGTTATGAATTTTTGAAAGTCCGACTTTTGCCCTTTTTTGCATGTTTACAGGGGTCATTCTTTTGCACCCTGATCCTAAAGGCTTCATCTGATTGCCTTAAAATTCTGTCTGTAGCATCTGAAGACCTGGGACAAACACTGGGGCTAAAATTTTTTGTTTCCGAAATACTATATGACGGGGGCGGGGCTTCAAAGTTTTCACTTAAGATTTCCTTCGCCGCAATGGACAAAATGCTTAATAACTCTCCTGCACATGCTGCTAAAAATCCAAAACTTCACATGTACATAAAAAGTCTGTACCTGAAGACATCTATATGTTTATATTCAGTTATACACCTTGCGCCAATCAATATCATTTTTTACATTTTGACGTACTGCACGGTGCCCTTTTAACGAATCTGATTGAAAATTGGCTAGAAAAGACTCAAGACATTGATCTTACTCTATCCCTATTTTTGTGACTTTCCTTCGAAGGGCGTGGCTATTACGGTGCCGCAGAGTCTGATTATTCTCCGTGGCAACAAAAGTTCCTGCAAAATGATTCAGATGATCCATCTTCTCGAAATTTTTCACATTTGAGGATATTCAGGCCCTGAAGACGGCTGCCAACTTATTTTTGATCGCAGTGGTAGCGCCACCAACTGGTTAAAACAAATACAAATTATTTTCGTTGATGTTTTTCTCCGGGCAGGTGAACAAAATCTACCTTATATTTGTTCGGATGAGTGTTTAGGCCTTGAGCATGTCACAATACGAAAGTCTTTCGCCTTCTTCAGAGTGTCACATGATGCTGTCTTGTGACCCGTCTTTATCAGCTGATGTTCCATGAGGGCGTGACTTACCTGTCACAAGAATGAAGGCAAGTCACGCCCCCCGCTGTCCGTTCACTCCGCCAAGATGCTGGTCCAGGTGGTAGAGAGGATGAAGGCTCCCTTGTCTCTGTTCATGGTTTTTATGCCTCGCTTGCAGATCTCAATGGCCTCTCTGATCCAGCGCTGTTGTTTGTTCTCTTCTGTGCGGATGACCCTGCCCTTCTCCCGGTCCATGATGTGGTTTTCCCTTTTGCAGTGGTCAGTGATTGCTGATTTGTAATGTTCATGTTGTGCTTGTTCTTTTACTGCTCTGATTTTTTTCATTTTTTTGACAGGTAAGTCACACCCTCATGGAACATCAGCTCAAGACACCATCATGCGACACTCTGAAGAAGGCGAAAGACTCGCCGAAACATGTCAGGTAAAAAATTAACCTAAAACATAATTGTCTGCTTTTAATGAATCAGTCAAATATCAATAATAAGAAGACAAAATGAACCTAATACAAATAAATGAATGCTTAATAACTCCCCTGCACATGCTCCTAAAAATCCAAACCTTCACCTGTAAATAAAACGTCCCGACCTGAAGACATCGTAATGTTATTATTTTGTTATACACACAGTGCCGCCAAGTGGAATCAAAAATTTGTTTTTATTTTAATTTTCACGTACTGCACGGTGCCCTTTTGACGAATCCGACTGAAAATTAGTCAGAAAAGACTCAAGACAATGATCTTACTCTCTGCCGAATTTCTTGACGTTTTGGCAAAAGGCGTGGCTATTAAGGTGCTGAAAAGTCCGATTGTACTCTGTGGCAACAAAAGCTCCGGCAACATGACTCAGATGATCCTATCTTCTCGAAGTTGTACACATTTGAGGATACTTCAGCCCTGAAGACATCTACCAACTTATTTTACATCGTAGTAGTAGCGCCACCAACTGGTAAAAGCTAATACAAGTTATTTTCTTGGATGTTTTTCTCCGTGCAACTCAACAAGGTCGCCCTCATATATGCTCGGATGACTGTTTCGGCCATGAGGATGTCACAATACGAAATTCGTCCTTTTTCGTGAAAAGTTGTGGGAGTGGCATTACACTGTTCGGCAATAAAACAAAGCTGATTATGAGGTTCTAAATATGAACGACAACTCGTAAAACTTTACACACACATCAGGCCGAGCAAATTTATCAATATTTTATACGTTAGTTGTGCAGCTTTTTTGAAATGGCTCGCCATGGCCCTCGAGAAATGTTAAAAAAAAGCAGCTCTGGTTGAGTGTTTCACCTCGCTTTTTGTAAATTTTATGGAGTACAGTGAACCCTCGGTTATCGCGGTTAATGGGGACCGAGACCACCCGCGAAAACTGAAAATCCGCGAAGTAGCGGCGCACCTTCAAAAATGCTTAAAAAAAATATACAATATATATAATAAATATATATATATATATATATATATATATATATATATATATACGGGGAGAGAGAGAGTGAAATTCATGTTATAACAAAAAAAACAAATTATTATTAAAACGTATTATTTTTTTATTCCCCAGCCATTCTTTTAGTATTTATTTAATTACTCCGACTTTTACCTGCTGGTACGCCGTCCGGTGTGCCCTGTGAAATGAAAGGTGGCATTCTTTATTTATTTATTCATTTATTCATTCATAACTGACAGCCTCGCGCTCCGCTCGTGCCCGGGCAGAAGAGGTGCTCCAATTTGGCTTAACTGTGACACACGCCCGCCCTCCTCCCCCGGAGCTTCCATTCGGTTAAACTTAGGGGCCGCTTGGCACCGCCCGTGCCGGGGGAAGGTGCTCCTCTTCGGCTTACTGTGACGCGAGCATGCCCTCCTCCTCCGGAGCTTCCATTCGGTTAAACTTAGGGGCCGCTTGGAACCGCCCGTGCCCGGGGAAGGTGCTCCTCTACGGCTTAACTGCCACGCACGCCGGCCGGAGCTCTGGTACGGTCCGAACCGCGCGAAACGTCGCCACCGATCGTGTCCGGGGGAACGTGCTCTTCTTCGTCCACTCTCCTCTTCGCCCACGCTCTTCTTCGGCGCACGCCGGCCGTCTAACCGCTCCAGCGCCCCGTCGTGCCGCTCTGCGAAACTACAATGCCCCCGAATATTTTTTAGACCCGCGAAGCACTGAACCCGCGAAAGGTGAACCGCGAAGTAGCGAGGGTTCACTGTATGTATAAGACCAAGACCTACAAAAAAGTCTCTTGGAGCAATGAGCTAGGTTTTACAGGAAGTCGGCCATTTTGAATTTACTTAAAAGGGGGCGGGTCACCACAATGGACTTTGTGTAGAAATTATTATTGGGGCCCGAGCAGCGACCGCGGCGAGGTCCCTATTGTTTTTGTAGAAAACATTATTACTTTTATTATTATTATTATTATTATTATTAGGGCCTGAGCAGCGACCGCTGCGAAGTCCCTATTGTTTTTGTAGAAATTATTATTATTATTATTTTTCCGATTGTTCGATCGCATTTTTGACCCCCGAAACATGCACAAAAACTCACCAAACTTGGCAGTCTCATCGGGCATGGCGAAAAATTTGATATTTTAACGTCTAATATGAACAGGAAGTGAGTTATGAATTTTTGAAAGTCCGACTTTTGCCCTTTTTTGCATGTTTACAGGGGTCATTCTTTTGCACCCTGATCCTAAAGGCTTCATCTGATTGCCTTAAAATTCTGTCTGTAGCATCTGAAGACCTGGGACAAACACTGGGGCTAAAACTTTTTGTTTCCGAAATACTATATGACGGGGGCGGGGCTTCAAAGTTTTCACTTAAGATTTCCTTCGCCGCAATGGACAAAATGCTTAATAACTCTCCTTCACATGCTGCTAAAAATCCAAAACTTCACATGTACATAAAGAGTCTACCTGAAGACATCGATATGTTTATATTCAGTTATACACCTTGCGCCAATCAATATCATTTTTTACATTTTGACGTACTGCATGGTACCCTTTTAACACGAATCCGATTGAAAATTGGCTAGAAAAGACTCAAGACATTGATCTTACTCTATCCCTATTTTTATGACTTTCCTTCAAAGGGCGTGGCTATTACGGTGCCGCAGAGTCTGATTATTCTCCGTGGCAACAAAAGTTCCTGCAAAATGATTCAGATGATCCATCTTCTGGAAATCTTTCACATTTGAGGATATTCAGGCCCTGAAGACGGCTGCCAACTTATTTTTGATCGCAGTGGTAGCGCCACCAACTGGTTAAAACAAATACAAATTATTTTCGTTGATGTTTTTCTCCGGGCAGGTGAACAAAATCTACCTTATATTTGCTCGGATGAGTGTTTAGGCCTTGAGCATGTCACAATACAAAAGTCTTTCGCCTTCTTCAGAGTGTCACATGATGCTGTCTTGTGACCCGTCTTTATCAGCTGATGTTCCATGAGGGCGTGACTTACCTGTCACAAGAATGAAGGCAAGTCACGCCCCCCGCTGTCCGTTCACTCCGCCAAGATGCTGGTCCAGGTGGTAGAGAGGATGAAGGCTCCCTTGTCTCTGTTCATGGTTTTTATGCCTCGCTTGCAGATCTCAATGGCCTCTCTGATCCAGCGCTGTTGTTTGTTCTCTTCTGTGCGGATGACCCTGCCCTTCTCCCGGTCCATGATGTGGTTTTCCCTTTTGCAGTGGTCAGTGATTGCTGATTTGTAATGTTCATGTTGTGCTTGTTCTTTTACTGCTCTGATTTTTTCATTTTTTTGACAGGTAAGTCACACCCTCATGGAACATCAGCTGATAAAGACGGGTCTCAAGACACCATCATGCGACACTCTGAAGAAGGCGAAAGACTCGCCGAAACATGTCAGGTAAAAAATTAACCTAAAACATAATTGTCTGCTTTTAATGAATCAGTCAAATATCAATAATAAGAAGACAAAATGAACCTAATACAAATAAATGAATGCTTAATAACTCCCCTGCACATGCTCCTAAAAATCCAAACCTTCACCTGTAAATAAAACGTCCCGACCTGAAGACATCTTAATGTTATTATTTTGTTATACACACAGTGCCGCCAAGTGGAATCAAAAATTTTTTTTTATTTTAATTTTCACGTACTGCACGGTGCCCTTTTGACGAATCCGACTGAAAATTAGTCAGAAAAGACTCAAGACAATGATCTTACTCTCTGCCGAATTTTGTGACGTTTTGGCAAAAGGCGTGGCTATTAAGGTGCTGAAAAGTCCGATTGTACTCTGTGGCAACAAAAGCTCCGGCAACATGACTCAGATGATCCTATCTTCTCGAAGTTGTACACATTTGAGGATACTTCAGCCCTGAAGACATCTACCAACTTATTTTACATCGTAGTAGTAGCGCCACCAACTGGTAAAAGCTAATACAAGTTATTTTCTTGGATGTTTTTCTCCGTGCAACTCAACAAGGTCGCCCTCATATATGCTCGGATGACTGTTTCGGCCATGAGGATGTCACAATACGAAATTAGTCCTTTTTCGTGAAAAGTTGTGGGAGTGGCATTGCACTGTTCGGCAATAAAACAACGCTGATTATGAGGTTCTAAATATGAACGACAACTCGTGAAACTTTACACACACATCAGGCCGAGCAAATTTATCAATATTTTATACGTTAGTTGTGCAGCTTTTTTGAAATGGCTCGCCATGGCCCTCGAGAAATGTTTTAAAAAAAGCAGCTCTGGTTGAGTGTTTCACCTCGCTTTTTGTAAATTTTATGGAGTACAGTGAACCCTCGGTTATCGCGGTTAATGGGGACCGAGACCACCCGCGAAAACTGAAAATCCGCGAAGTAGCGGCGCACCTTCAAAAATGCTTAAAAAAAATATACAATATATATATATATATATATATATATATATATATATATATATATATATATATATATATATATATATATATATATATATATATATATATATACGGGAAGAGAGAGAGTGAAATTCATGTTATAACAAAAAAAACTAATTATTATTAAAACGTATTATTTTTTTATTCCCCAGCCATTCTTTTTGTATTTATTTAATTACTCCGACTTTTACCTGCTGGTACGCCGTCCGGTGTGCCCTGTGAAATGAAAGGTGGCATTCTTTATTTATTTATTCATTTATTCATTCATAACTGACAGCCTCGCGCTCCGCTCGTGCCCGGGCAGAAGAGGTGCTCCAATTTGGCTTAACTGTGACACACGCCCGCCCTCCGCCCCCGGAGCTTCCATTCGGTTAAACTTAGGGGCCGCTTGGAACCGCCCGTGCCCGGGGAAGGTGCTCCTCTTCGGCTTACTGTGACGCGAGCATGCCCTCCTCCTCCGGAGCTTCCATTCGGTTAAACTTAGGGGCCGCTTGGAACCGCCCGTGCCCGGGGAAGGTGCTCCTCTTCGGCTTACTGTGACGCGAGCATGCCCTCCTCCTCCGGAGCTTCCATTCGGTTAAACTTAGGGGCCGCTTGGCACCGCCCGTGCCCGGGGAAGGTGCTCCTCTACGGCTTAACTGCCACGCACGCTGGCCGGAGCTCTGGTACGGTCCGAACCGCGCGAAACGTCGCCACCGATCGTGTCCGGGGGAACGTGCTCTTCTTCGTCCACTCTCCTCTTCGCCCACGCTCTTCTTCGGCGCACGCCGGCCGTCTAACCGCTCCAGCGCCCCGTCGTGCCGCTCGGCGAAACTACAATGCCCCCGAATATTTTTTAGACCCGCGAAGCACTGAACCCGCGTAAGGTGAACCGCGAAGTAGCGAGGGTTCACTGTATGTATAAGACCAAGACCTACAAAAAAGTCTCTTGGAGCAATGAGCTAGGTTTTACAGGAAGTCGGCCATTTTGAATTTACTTAAAAGTGGGCGGGTCACCACAATGGACTTTGTGTAGAAATTATTATTGGGGCCCGAGCAGCGACCGCGGCGAGGTCCCTATTGTTTTTGTAGAAAATATTATTACTTTTATTATTATTATTATTATTATTATTAGGGCCTGAGCAGCGACCGCTGCGAAGTCCCTATTGTTTTTGTAGAAATTATTATTATTATTATTTTTCCGATTGTTCGATCGCATTTTTGACCCCCGAAACATGCACAAAAACTCACCAAACTTGGCAGTCTCATCGGGCATGGCGAAAAATTTGATATTTTAACGTCTAATATGAACAGGAAGTGAGTTATGAAATTTTGAAAGTCCGACTTTTGCCCTTTTTTGCATGTTTACAGGGGTCATTCTTTTGCACCCTGTTCCTAAAGGCTTCATCTGATTGCCTTAAAATTCTGTCTGTAGCATCTGAAGACCTGGCACAAACACTGGGGCTAAAATTTTTTGTTTCCGAAATACTATATGACGGGGGCGGGGCATCAAAGTTTTCACTTAAGATTTCCTTCGCCGCAATGGACAAAATGCTTAATAACTCTCCTGCACATGCTGCTAAAAATCCAAAACTTCACATGTACATAAAGAGTCTGTACCTGAAGACATCTATATGTTTATATTCAGTTATACACCTTGCGCCAATCAATATCATTTTTTACATTTTGACGTACTGCACGGTGCCCTTTTAACGAATCTGATTGAAAATTGGCTAGAAAAGACTCAAGACATTGATCTTACTCTATCCCTATTTTTGTGACTTTCCTTCGAAGGGCGTGGCTATTACGGTGCCGCAGAGTCTGATTATTCTCCGTGGCAACAAAAGTTCCTGCAAAATTATTCAGATGATCCATCTTCTCGAAATTTTTCACATTTGAGGATATTCAGGCCCTGAAGACGGCTGCCAACTTATTTTTGATCGCAGTGGTAGCGCCACCAACTGGTTAAAACAAATACAAATTATTTTCGTTGATTTTTTTCTCCGGGCAGGTTAACAAAATCTACCTTACATTTGCTCGGATGAGTGTTTAGGCCTTGAGGATGTCACAATACGAAAGTCTTTCGCCTTCTTCAGAGTGTCACATGATGGTGTCTTGTGGCCCGTCTTTATCAGCTGATGTTCCATGAGGGCGTGACTTACCTGTCACAAGAATGAAGGCAAGTCACGCCCCCCGCTGTCCGTTCACTCCGCCAAAATGCTGCTCCAGGTGGTAGAGAGGATGAAGGCTCCCTTGTCTCTGTTCATGGTTTTTATGCCTCGCTTGCAGATCTCAATGGCCTCTCTGATCCAGCGCTGTTGTTTGTTCTCTTCGGTGCGGATGACCCTGCCCTTCTCCCGGTCCATGATGTGGTTTTCCCTTTTGCAGTGGTCAGTGATTGCTGATTTGTAATGTTCATGTTGTGCTTGTTCTTTTACTGCTCTGATTTTTCATTTTTTTGACAGGTAAGTCACACCCTCATGGAACATCAGCTGATAAAGACGGGTCTCAAGACACCATCATGCGACACTCTGAAGAAGGCGAAAGACTCGCCGAAACATGTCAGGTAAAAAATTAACCTAAAACATAATTGTCTGCTTTTAATGAATCAGTCAAATATCAATAATAAGAAGACAAAATGAACCTAATACAAATAAATGAATGCTTAATAACTCCCCTGCACATGCTCCTAAAAATCCAAACCTTCACCTGTAAATAAAACGTCCCGACCTGAAGACATCTTAATGTTATTATTTTGTTATACACACAGTGCCGCCAAGTGGAATCAAAAATGTGTTTTTATTTTAATTTTCACGTACTGCACGGTGCCCTTTTGACGAATCCGACTGAAAATTAGTCAGAAAAGACTCAAGACAATGATCTTACTCTCTGCCGAATTTTGTGACGTTTTGGCAAAAGGCGTGGCTATTAAGGTGCTGAAAAGTCCGATTGTACTCTGTGGCAACAAAAGCTCCGGCAACATGACTCAGATGATCCTATCTTCTCGAAGTTGTACACATTTGAGGATACTTCAGCCCTGAAGACATCTACCAACTTATTTTACATCGTAGTAGTAGCGCCACCAACTGGTAAAAGCTAATACAAGTTATTTTCTTGGATGTTTTTCTCCGTGCAACTCAACAAGGTCGCCCTCATATATGCTCGGATGACTGTTTCGGCCATGAGGATGTCACAATACGAAATTCGTGATTTTTCGTGAAAAGTTGTGGGAGTGGCATTGCACTGTTCGGCAATAAAACAAAGCTGATTATGAGGTTCTAAATATGAACGACATCTCGTAAAACTTTACACACACATCAGGCCGAGCAAATTTATCAATATTTTATACGTTAGTTGTGCAGCTTTTTTGAAATGGCTCGCCATGGCCCTCGAGAAATGTTAAAAAAAAGCAGCTCTGGTTGAGTGTTTCACCTCGCTTTTTGTAAATTTTATGGAGTACAGTGAACCCTCGGTTATCGCGGTTAATGGGGACCGAGACCACCCGCGAAAACTGAAAATCCGCGAAGTAGCGGCGCACCTTCAAAAATGCTTAAAAAAAATATACAATATATATAATAATATATATATATATATATATATATATATATATATATATATATATATATACGGGGAGAGAGAGAGTGAAATTCATTTTAGAACAAAAAAACCAAATTATTATTAAAACGTATTATTTTTTTATTCCCCAGCCATTCTTTTTGTATTTATTTAATTACTCCGACTTTTACCTGCTGGTACGCCGTCCGGTGTGCCCTGTGAAATGAAAGGTGGCATTCTTTATTTATTTATTCATTTATTCATTCATAACTGACAGCCTCGCGCTCCGCTCGTGCCCGGGCGGAAGAGGTGCTCCAATTCGGCTTAACTGTGACACACGCCCGCCCTCCTCCCCCGGAACTTCCATTCGGTTAAACTTAGGGGCCGCTTGGCACCGCCCGTGCCCGGGGAAGGTGCTCCTCTTCGGCTTACTGTGACGCGAGCATGCCCTCCTCCTCCGGAGCTTCCATTCAGTTAAACTTAGGGGCCGCTTGGAACCGCCCGTGCCCGGGGAAGGTGCTCCTCTTCGGCTTACTGTGACGCGAGCATGCCCTCCTCCTCCGGAGCTTCCATTCGGTTAAACTTAGGGGCCGCTTGGAACCGCCCGTGCCCGGGGAAGGTGCTCCTCTTCGGCTTACTGTGACGCGAGCATGCCCTCCTCCTCCGGAGCTTCCATTCGGTTAAACTTAGGGGCCGCTTGGCACCGCCCGTGCCCGGGGAAGGTGCTCCTCTACGGCTTAACTGCCACGCACGCCGGCCGGAGCTCTGGTACGGTCCGAACCGCGCGAAACGTCGCCACCGATCGTGTCCGGGAGAACGTGCTCTTCTTCGTCCACTCTCCTCTTCGCCCACGCTCTTCTTCGGCGCACGCCGGCCGTCTAACCGCTCCAGCGCCCCGTCGTGCCGCTCGGCGAAACTACAATGCCCCCGAATATTTTTTAGACCCGCGAAGCACTGAACCCGCGAAAGGTGAACCGCGAAGTAGCGAGGGTTCACTGTATGTATAAGACCAAGACCTACAAAAAAGTCTCTTGGAGCAATGAGCTAGGTTTTACAGGAAGTCGGCCATTTTGAATTTACTTAAAAGGGGGCGAGTCACCACAATGGACTTTGTGTAGAAATTATTATTGGGGCCCGAGCAGCGACGGCGGCGAGGTCCCTATTGTTTTTGTAGAAATTATTATTAGGGCCTGAGCAGCGACCGCTACGAGGTCCCCATTGTTTTTGTGGAAATTATTATTATTTTTATTATTATTATTATTATTAGGGCCCGAGCAGTGACCGCTGCGAGGTCCCTATTGTTTTTCTAGAAATTGTTATTAGGGCCCGAGCTGCGACGGTATATATAGGTCCCTATTGTTTTTGTAGAAAATATTATTACTTTTATTATTATTAATATTATTATTATTATTATTAGGGCCTGAGCAGCGACCGCTGCGAAGTCCCTATTGTTTTTGTAGAAATTATTATTATTATTATTTTTCCGATTGTTCGATCGCATTTTTGACCCCCGAAACATGCACAAAAACTCACCAAACTTGGCAGTCTCATCGGGCATGGCGAAAAATTTGATATTTTAACGTCTAATATGAACAGGAAGTGAGTTATGAATTTTTGAAAGTCCGACTTTTGCCCTTTTTTGCATGTTTACAGGGGTCATTCTTTTGCACCCTGATCCTAAAGGCTTCATCTGATTGCCTTAAAATTAAAGGCAATTAAAATTCTGTCTGTAGCATCTGAAGACCTGGGACAAACACTGGGGCTAAAATTTTTTGTTTCCGAAATACTATATGACGGGGGCGGGGCTTCAAAGTTTTCACTTAAGATTTCCTTCGCCGCAATGGACAAAATGCTTAATAACTCTCCTGCACATGCTGCTAAAAATCCAAAACTTCACATGTACATAAAAAGTCTGTACCTGAAGACATCTATATGTTTATATTCAGTTATACACCTTGCGCCAATCAATATCATTTTTTACATTTTGACGTACTGCACGGTGCCCTTTTAACGAATCTGATTGAAAATTGGCTAGAAAAGACTCAAGACATTGATCTTACTCTATCCCTATTTTTGTGACTTTCCTTCGAAGGGCGTGGCTATTACGGTGCCGCAGAGTCTGATTATTCTCCGTGGCAACAAAAGTTCCTGCAAAATGATTCAGATGATCCATCTTCTCGAAATTTTTCACATTTGAGGATATTCAGGCCCTGAAGACGGCTGCCAACTTATTTTTGATCGCAGTGGTAGCGCCACCAACTGGTTAAAACAAATACAAATTATTTTCGTTGATGTTTTTCTCCGGGCAGGTGAACAAAATCTACCTTATATTTGCTCGGATGACTGTTTCGGCCATGAGGATGTCACAATACGAAATTCGTCCTTTTTCGTGAAAAGTTGTGGGAGTGGCATTGCACTGTTCGGCAATAAAACAAAGCTGATTATGAGGTTCTAAATATGAACGACAACTCGTAAAACTTTACACACACATCAGGCCGAGCAAATTTATCAATATTTTATACGTTAGTTGTGCAGCTTTTTTGAAATGGCTCGCCATGGCCCTCGAGAAATGTTAAAAAAAGCAGCTCTGGTTGAGTGTTTCACCTCGCTTTTTGTAAATTTTATGGAGTACAGTGAACCCTCGGTTATCGCGGTTAACGGGGACCGAGACCACCCGCGAAAACTGAAAATCCGCGAAGTAGCGGCGCACCTTCAAAAATGCTTAAAAAAAATAAACAATATATATAATAAATATATATATATATATATATATATATATATATATATATATATATATATATATACGGGGAGAGAGAGAGTGAAATTCATGTTATAACAAAAAAACCAAATTATTATTAAAACGTATTATTTTTTTATTCCCCAGCCATTCTTTTAGTATTTATTTAATTACTCCGACTTTTACCTGCTGGTACGCCGTCCGGTGTGCCCTGTGAAATGAAAGGTGGCATTCTTTATTTATTTATTCATTTATTCATTCATAACTGACAGCCTCGCGCTCCGCTCGTGCCCGGGCAGAAGAGGTGCTCCAATTTGGCTTAACTGTGACACACGCCCGCCCTCCGCCCCCGGAGCTTCCATTCGGTTAAACTTAGGGGCCGCTTGGCACCGCCCGTGCCCGGGGAAGGTGCTCCTCTTCGGCTTACTGTGACGCGAGCATGCCCTCCTCCTCCGGAGCTTCCATTCGGTTAAACTTAGGGGCCGCTTGGAACCGCCCGTGCCCGGGGAAGGTGCTCCTCTACGGCTTAACTGCCACGCACGCCGGCCGGAGCTCTGGTACGTTCCGAACCGCGCGAAACGTCGCCACCGATCGTGTCCGGGGGAACGTGCTCTTCTTCGTCCACTCTCCTCTTCGCCCACGCTCTTCTTCGGCGCACGCCGGCCGTCTAACCGCTCCAGCGCCCCGTCGTGCCGCTCGGCGAAACTACAATGCCCCCGAATATTTTTTAGACCCGCGAAGCACTGAACCCGCGAAAGGTGAACCGCGAAGTAGCGAGGGTTCACTGTATGTATAAGACCAAGACCTACAAAAAAGTCTCTTGGAGCAATGAGCTAGGTTTTACAGGAAGTCGGCCATTTTGAATTTACTTAAAAGGGGGCGGGTCACCACAATGGACTTTGTGTAGAAATTATTATTGGGGCCCGAGCAGCGACCGCGGCGAGGTCCCTATTGTTTTTGTAGAAAACATTATTACTTTTATTATTATTATTATTATTATTATTAGGGCCTGAGCAGCGACCGCTGCGAAGTCCCTATTGTTTTTGTAGAAATTATTATTATTATTATTTTTCCGATTGTTCGATCGCATTTTTGACCCCCGAAACATGCACAAAAACTCACCAAACTTGGCAGTCTCATCGGGCATGGCGAAAAATTTGATATTTTAACGTCTAATATGAACAGGAAGTGAGTTATGAATTTTTGAAAGTCCGACTTTTGCCCTTTTTTGCATGTTTACAGGGGTCATTCTTTTGCACCCTGATCCTAAAGGCTTCATCTGATTGCCTTAAAATTCTGTCTGTAGCATCTGAAGACCTGGGACAAACACTGGGGCTAAAATTTTTTGTTTCCGAAATACTATATGACGGGGGCGGGGCTTCAAAGTTTTCACTTAAGATTTCCTTCGCCGCAATGGACAAAATGCTTAATAACTCTCCTGCACATGCTGCTAAAAATCCAAAACTTCACATGTACATAAAGAGTCTGTACCTGAAGACATCTATATGTTTATATTCAGTTATACACCTTGCGCCAATCAATATCATTTTTTACATTTTGACGTACTGCATGGTGCCCTTTTAACGAATCCGATTGAAAATTGGCTAGAAAAGACTCAAGACATTGATCTTACTCTATCCCTATTTTTGTGACTTTCCTTCGAAGGGCGTGGGTATTACGGTGCCGCAGAGTCTGATTATTCTCCGTGGCAACAAAAGTTCCTGCAAAATGATTCAGATGATCCATCTTCTCGAAATTTTTCACATTTGAGGATATTCAGGCCCTGAAGACGGCTGCCAACTTATTTTTGATCGCAGTGGTAGCACCACCAACTGGTTAAAACAAATACAAATTATTTTCGTTGATTTTTTTCTCCGGGCAGGTTAACAAAATCTACCTTACATTTGCTCGGATGAGTGTTTAGGCCTTGAGGATGTCACAATACGAAAGTCTTTCGCCTTCTTCAGAGTGTCACATGATGGTGTCTTGTGGCCCGTCTTTATCAGCTGATGTTCCATGAGGGCGTGACTTACCTGTCACAAGAACGAAGGCAAGTCACGCCCCCCGCTGTCCGTTCACTCCGCCAAAATGCTGCTCCAGGTGGTAGAGAGGATGAAGGCTCCCTTGTCTCTGTTCATGGTTTTTATGCCTCGCTTGAAGATCTCAATGGCCTCTCTGATCCAGCGCTGTTGTTTGTTCTCTTCTGTGCGGATGACCCTGCCCTTCTCCCGGTCCATGATGTGGTTTTCCCTTTTGCAGTGGTCAGTGATTGCTGATTTGTAATGTTCATGTTGTGCTTGTTCTTTTACTGCTCTGATTTTTTAATTTTTTTGACAGGTAAGTCACACCCTCATGGAACATCAGCTGATAAAGACTGGTCTCAAGACACCATCATGCGACACTCTGAAGAAGGCGAAAGACTCGCCGAAACATGTCAGGTAAAAAATTAACCTAAAACATAAATGTCTGCTTTTAATGAATCAGTCAAATATCAATAATAAGAAGACAAAATGAACCTAATACAAATAAATGAATGCTTAATAACTCCCCTGCACATGCTCCTAAAAATCCAAACCTTCACCTGTAAATAAAACGTCCCGACCTGAAGACATCTTAATGTTATTATTTTGTTATACACACAGTGCCGCCAAGTGGAATCAAAAATTTGTTTTTATTTTAATTTTCACGTACTGCACGGTGCCCTTTTGACGAATCCGACTGAAAATTAGTCAGAAAAGACTCAAGACAATGATCTTACTCTCTGCCGAATTTTGTGACGTTTTGGCAAAAGGCGTGGCTATTAAGGTGCTGAAAAGTCCGATTGTACTTTGTGGCAACAAAAGCTCCGGCAACATGACTCAGATGATCCTATCTTCTCGAAGTTGTACACATTTGAGGATACTTCAGCCCTGAAGACATCTACCAACTTATTTTCCATCGTAGTAGTAGCGCCACCAACTGGTAAAAGCTAATACAAGTTATTTTCTTGGATGTTTTTCTCCGTGCAACTCAACATGGTCGCCCTCATATATGCTCGGATGACTGTTTCGGCCATGAGGATGTCACAATACGAAATTCATGATTTTTCGTGATAAGTTGTGGGAGTGGCATTGCACTGTTCGGCAATAAAACAAAGCTGATTATGAGGTTCTAAATATGAACGACAACTCGTAAAACTTTACACACACATCAGGCCGAGCAAATTTATCAATATTTTATAAGTTAGTTGTGCAGCTTTTTTGAAATGGCTCGCCATGGCCCTCGAGAAATGTTAAAAAAAAGCAGCTCTGGTTGAGTGTTTCACCTCGCTTTTTGTAAATTTTATGGAGTACAGTGAACCCTCGGTTATCGCGGTTAATGGGGACCGAGACCACCCGCGAAAACTGAAAATCCGCGAAGTAGCGGCGCACCTTCAAAAATGCTTAAAAAAAATATACAATATATATAATAAATATATATATATATATATATATATGTATATATATATATATACGGGGAGAGAGAGAGTGAAATTCATTTTAGAACAAAAAAACCAAATTATTATTAAAACGTTTTATTTTTTTATTCCCCAGCCATTCTTTTTGTATTTATTTAATTACTCCGACTTTTACCTGCTGGTACGCCGTCCGGTGTGCCCTGTGAAATGAAAGGTGGCATTCTTTATTTATTTATTCATTTATTCATTCATAACTGACAGCCTCGCGCTCCGCTCGTGCCCGGGCGGAAGAGGTGCTCCAATTCGGCTTAACTGTGACACACGCCCGCCCTCCTCCCCCGGAACTTCCATTCGGTTAAACTTAGGGGCCGCTTGGCACCGCCCGTGCCCGGGGAAGGTGCTCCTCTTCGGCTTACTGTGACGCGAGCATGCCCTCCTCCTCCGGAGCTTCCATTCAGTTAAACTTAGGGGCCGCTTGGAACCGCCCGTGCCCGGGGAAGGTGCTCCTCTTCGGCTTACTGTGACGCGAGCATGCCCTCCTCCTCCGGAGCTTCCATTCGGTTAAACTTAGGGGCCGCTTGGAACCGCCCGTGCCCGGGGAAGGTGCTCCTCTTCGGCTTACTGTGACGCGAGCATGCCCTCCCCCTCCGGAGCTTCCATTCGGTTAAACTTAGGGGCCGCTTGGCACCGCCGGTGCCCGGGGAAGGTGCTCCTCTACGGCTTAACTGCCACGCACGCCGGCCGGAGCTCTGGTACGGTCCGAACCGCGCGAAACGTCGCCACCGATCGTGTCCGGGAGAACGTGCTCTTCTTCGTCCACTCTCCTCTTCGCCCACGCTCTTTTTCGGCGCACGCCGGCCGTCTAACCGCTCCAGCGCCCCGTCGTGCCGCTCGGCGAAACTACAATGCCCCCGAATATTTTTTAGACCCGCGAAGCACTGAACCCGCGAAAGGTGAACCGCGAAGTAGCGAGGGTTCACTGTATGTATAAGACCAAGACCTACAAAAAAGTCTCTTGGAGCAATGAGCTAGGTTTTACAGGAAGTCGGCCATTTTGAATTTACTTAAAAGGGGGCGAGTCACCACAATGGACTTTGTGTAGAAATTATTATTGGGGCCCGAGCAGCGACGGCGGCGAGGTCCCTATTGTTTTTGTAGAAATTATTATTAGGGCCTGAGCAGCGACCGCTACGAGGTCCCCATTGTTTTTGTGGAAATTATTATTATTTTTATTATTATTATTATTAGGGCCCGAGCAGTGACCGCTGCGAGGTCCCTATTGTTTTTCTAGAAATTGTTATTAGGGCCCGAGCTGCGACGGCTGCGAGGTCCCTATTGTTTTTGTAGAAAATATTATTACTTTTATTATTATTAATATTATTATTATTATTATTAGGGCCTGAGCAGCGACCGCTGCGAAGTCCCTATTGTTTTTGTAGAAATTATTATTATTATTATTTTTCCGATTGTTCGATCGCATTTTTGACCCCCGAAACATGCACAAAAACTCACCAAACTTGGCAGTCTCATCGGGCATGGCGAAAAATTTGATATTTTAACGTCTAATATGAACAGGAAGTGAGTTATGAATTTTTGAAAGTCCGACTTTTGCCCTTTTTTGCATGTTTACAGGGGTCATTCTTTTGCACCCTGATCCTAAAGGCTTCATCTGATTGCCTTAAAATTCTGTCTGTAGCATCTGAAGACCTGGGACAAACACTGGGGCTAAAATTTTTTGTTTCCGAAATACTATATGACGGGGGCGGGGCTTCAAAGTTTTCACTTAAGATTTCCTTCGCCGCAATGGACAAAATGCTTAATAACTCTCCTGCACATGCTGCTAAAAATCCAAAACTTCACATGTACATAAAAAGTCTGTACCTGAAGACATCTATATGTTTATATTCAGTTATACACCTTGCGCCAATCAATATCATTTTTTACATTTTGACGTACTGCACGGTGCCCTTTTAACGAATCTGATTGAAAATTGGCTAGAAAAGACTCAAGACATTGATCTTACTCTATCCCTATTTTTGTGATTTTCCTTCGAAGGGCGTGGCTATTACGGTGCCGCAGAGTCTGATTATTCTCCGTGGCAACAAAAGTTCCTGCAAAATGATTCAGATGATCCATCTTCTCGAAATTTTTCACATTTGAGGATATTCAGGCCCTGAAGACGGCTGCCAACTTATTTTTGATCGCAGTGGTAGCGCCACCAACTGGTTAAAACAAATACAAATTATTTTCGTTGATGTTTTTCTCCGGGCAGGTGAACAAAATCTACCTTATATTTGCTCGGATGACTGTTTCGGCCATGAGGATGTCACAATACGAAATTCGTCCTTTTTCGTGAAAAGTTGTGGGAGTGGCATTGCACTGTTCGGCAATAAAACAAAGCTGATTATGAGGTTCTAAATATGAACGACAACTCGTAAAACTTTACACACACATCAGGCCGAGCAAATTTATCAATATTTTATACGTTAGTTGTGCAGCTTTTTTGAAATGGCTCGCCATGGCCCTCGAGAAATGTTAAAAAAAGCAGCTCTGGTTGAGTGTTTCACCTCGCTTTTTGTAAATTTTATGGAGTACAGTGAACCCTCGGTTATCGCGGTTAACGGGGACCGAGACCACCCGCGAAAACTGAAAATCCGCGAAGTAGCGGCGCACCTTCAAAAATGCTTAAAAAAAATAAACAATATATATAATAAATATATATATATTTATATATATATATATATATATATATATATATATATACGGGGAGAGAGAGAGTGAAATTCATGTTATAACAAAAAAACCAAATTATTATTAAAACGTATTATTTTTTTATTCCCCAGCCATTCTTTTAGTATTTATTTAATTACTCCGACTTTTACCTGCTGGTACGCCGTCCGGTGTGCCCTGTGAAATGAAAGGTGGCATTCTTTATTTATTTATTCATTTATTCATTCATAACTGACAGCCTCGCGCTCCGCTCGTGCCCGGGCAGAAGAGGTGCTCCAATTTGGCTTAACTGTGACACACGCCCGCCCTCCGCCCCCGGAGCTTCCATTCGGTTAAACTTAGGGGCCGCTTGGAACCGCCCGTGCCCGGGGAAGGTGCTCCTCTTCGGCTTATTGTGACGCGAGCATGCCCTCCTCCTCCGGAGCTTCCATTCGGTTAAACTTAGGGGCCGCTTGGCACCGCCCGTGCCCGGGGAAGGTGCTCCTCTACGGCTTAACTGCCACGCACGCTGGCCGGAGCTCTGGTACGGTCCGAACCGCGCGAAACGTCGCCACCGATCGTGTCCGGGAGAACGTGCTCTTCTTCGTCCACTCTCCTCTTCGCCCACGCTCTTCTTCGGCGCACGCCGGCCGTCTAACCGCTCCAGCGCCCCGTCGTGCCGCTCGGCGAAACTACAATGCCCCCGAATATTTTTTAGACCCGCGAAGCACTGAACCCGCGAAAGGTGAACCGCGAAGTAGCGAGGGTTCACTGTATGTATAAGACCAAGACCTACAAAAAAGTCTCTTGGAGCAATGAGCTAGGTTTTACAGGAAGTCGGCCATTTTGAATTTACTTAAAAGGTGGCGGGTCACCACAATGGACTTTGTGTAGAAATTATTATTGGGGCCCGAGCCGCGACCGCGGCGAGGTCCCTATTGTTTTTGTAGAAAATATTATTACTTTTATTATTATTATTATTATTATTATTAGGGCCTGAGCAGCGACCGCTGCGAAGTCCCTATTGTTTTTGTAGAAATTATTATTATTATTATTTTTCCGATTGTTCGATCGCATTTTTGACCCCCGAAACATGCACAAAAACTCACCAAACTTGGCAGTCTCATCGGACATGGCGAAAAATTTGATATTTTAACGTCTAATATGAACAGGAAGTGAGTTATGAATTTTTGAAAGTCCGACTTTTGCCCTTTTTTGCATGTTTACAGGGGTCATTCTTTTGCACCCTGATCCTAAAGGCTTCATCTGATTGCCTTAAAATTCTGTCTGTAGCATCTGAAGACCTGGGACAAACACTGGGGCTAAAATTTTTTGTTTCCGAAATACTATATGACGGGGGCGGGGCTTCAAAGTTTTCACTTAAGATTTCCTTCGCCGCAATGGACAAAATGCTTAATAACTCTCCTGCACATGCTGCTAAAAATCCAAAACTTCACATGTACATAAAGAGTCTGTACCTGAAGACATCTATATGTTTATATTCAGTTATACACCTTGCGCCAATCAATATCATTTTTTACATTTTGACGTACTGCATGGTGCCCTTTTAACGAATCCGATTGAAAATTGGCTAGAAAAGACTCAAGACATTGATCTTACTCTATCCCTATTTTTATGACTTTCCTTCAAAGGGCGTGGCTATTACGGTGCCGCAGAGTCTGATTATTCTCCGTGGCAACAAAAGTTCCTGCAAAATGATTCAGATGATCCATCTTCTGGAAATCTTTCACATTTGAGGATATTCAGGCCCTGAAGACGGCTGCCAACTTATTTTTGATCGCAGTGGTAGCGCCACCAACTGGTTAAAACAAATACAAATTATTTTCGTTGATGTTTTTCTCCGGGCAGGTGAACAAAATCTACCTTATATTTGCTCGGATGAGTGTTTAGGCCTTGAGCATGTCACAATACAAAAGTCTTTCGCCTTCTTCAGAGTGTCACATGATGCTGTCTTGTGACCCGTCTTTATCAGCTGATGTTCCATGAGGGCGTGACTTACCTGTCACAAGAATGAAGGCAAGTCACGCCCCCCGCTGTCCGTTCACTCCGCCAAGATGCTGGTCCAGGTGGTAGAGAGGATGAAGGCTCCCTTGTCTCTGTTCATGGTTTTTATGCCTCGCTTGCAGATCTCAATGGCCTCTCTGATCCAGCGCTGTTGTTTGTTCTCTTCTGTGCGGATGACCCTGCCCTTCTCCCGGTCCATGATGTGGTTTTCCCTTTTGCAGTGGTCAGTGATTGCTGATTTGTAATGTTCATGTTGTGCTTGTTCTTTTACTGCTCTGATTTTTTCATTTTTTTGACAGGTAAGTCACACCCTCATGGAACATCAGCTGATAAAGACGGGTCTCAAGACACCATCATGCGACACTCTGAAGAAGGCGAAAGACTCGCCGAAACATGTCAGGTAAAAAATTAACCTAAAACATAATTGTCTGCTTTTAATGAATCAGTCAAATATCAATAATAAGAAGACAAAATGAACCTAATACAAATAAATGAATGCTTAATAACTCCCCTGCACATGCTCCTAAAAATCCAAACCTTCACCTGTAAATAAAACGTCCCGACCTGAAGACATCTTAATGTTATTATTTTGTTATACACACAGTGCCGCCAAGTGGAATCAAAAATTAGTTTTTATTTTAATTTTCACGTACTGCACGGTGCCCTTTTGACGAATCCGACTGAAAATGAGTCAGAAAAGACTCAAGACAATGATCTTACTCTCTGCCGAATTTTGTGACGTTTTGGCAAAAGGCGTGGCTATTAAGGTGCTGAAAAGTCCGATTGTACTCTGTGGCAACAAAAGCTCCGGCAACATGACTCAGATGATCCTATCTTCTCGAAGTTGTACACATTTGAGGATACTTCAGCCCTGAAGACATCTACCAACTTATTTTCCATCGTAGTAGTAGCGCCACCAACTGGTAAAAGCTAATACAAGTTATTTTCTTGGATGTTTTTCTCCGTGCAACTCAACAAGGTCGCCCTCATATATGCTCGGATGACTGTTTCGGCCATGAGGATGTCACAATACGAAATTCGTCCTTTTTCATGAAAAGTTGTGGGAGTGGCATTGCACTGTTCGGCAATAAAACAAAGCTGATTATGAGGTTCTAAATATGAACGACAACTCGTAAAACTTTACACACACATCAGGCCGAGCAAATTTATCAATATTTTATACGTTAGTTGTGCAGCTTTTTTGAAATGGCTCGCCATGGCCCTCGAGAAATGTTAAAAAAAGCAGCTCTGGTTGAGTGTTTCACCTCGCTTTTTGTAAATTTTATGGAGTACAGTGAACCCTCGGTTATCGCGGTTAACGGGGACCGAGACCACCCGCGAAAACTGAAAATCCGCGAAGTAGCGGCGCACCTTCAAAAATGCTTAAAAAAAATAAACAATATATATAATAAATATATATATATATATATATATATATATATATATATATATATATACGGGGAGAGAGAGAGTGAAATTCATGTTATAACAAAAAAACCAAATTATTATTAAAACGTATTATTTTTTTATTCCCCAGCCATTCTTTTAGTATTTATTTAATTACTCCGACTTTTACCTGCTGGTACGCCGTCCGGTGTGCCCTGTGAAATGAAAGGTGGCATTCTTTATTTATTTATTCATTTATTCATTCATAACTGACAGCCTCGCGCTCCGCTCGTGCCCGGGCAGAAGAGGTGCTCCAATTTGGCTTAACTGTGACACACGCCCGCCCTCCTCCCCCGGAGCTTCCATTCGGTTAAACTTAGGGGCCGCTTGGCACCGCCCGTGCCCGGGGAAGGTGCTCCTCTTCGGCTTACTGTGACGCGAGCATGCCCTCCTCCTCCGGAGCTTCCATTCGGTTAAACTTAGGGGCCGCTTGGAACCGCCCGTGCCCGGGGAAGGTGCTCCTCTACGGCTTAACTGCCACGCACGCCGGCCGGAGCTCTGGTACGGTCCGAACCGCGCGAAACGTCGCCACCGATCGTGTCCGGGGGAACGTGCTCTTCTTCGTCCACTCTCCTCTTCGCCCACGCTCTTCTTCGGCGCACGCCGGCCGTCTAACCGCTCCAGCGCCCCGTCGTGCCGCTCGGCGAAACTACAATGCCCCCGAATATTTTTTAGACCCGCGAAGCACTGAACCCGCGAAAGGTGAACCGCGAAGTAGCGAGGGTTCACTGTATGTATAAGACCAAGACCTACAAAAAAGTCTCTTGGAGCAATGAGCTAGGTTTTACAGGAAGTCGGCCATTTTGAATTTACTTAAAAGGGGGCGGGTCACCACAATGGACTTTGTGTAGAAATTATTATTGGGCCCCGAGCAGCGACCGCGGCGAGGTCCCTATTGTTTTTGTAGAAAACATTATTACTTTTATTATTATTATTATTATTATTATTAGGGCCTGAGCAGCGACCGCTGCGAAGTCCCTATTGTTTTTGTAGAAATTATTATTATTATTATTTTTCCGATTGTTCGATCGCATTTTTGACCCCCGAAACATGCACAAAAACTCACCAAACTTGGCAGTCTCATCGGGCATGGCGAAAAATTTGATATTTTAACGTCTAATATGAACAGGAAGTGAGTTATGAATTTTTGAAAGTCCGACTTTTGCCCTTTTTTGCATGTTTACAGGGGTCATTCTTTTGCACCCTGATCCTAAAGGCTTCATCTGATTGCCTTAAAATTCTGTCTGTAGCATCTGAAGACCTGGGACAAACACTGGGGCTAAAATTTTTTGTTTCCGAAATACTATATGACGGGGGCGGGGCTTCAAAGTTTTCACTTAAGATTTCCTTCGCCGCAATGGACAAAATGCTTAATAACATTCCTGCACATGCTGCTAAAAATCCAAAACTTCACATGTACATAAAGAGTCTGTACCTGAAGACATCTATATGTTTATATTCAGTTATACACCTTGCGCCAATCAATATCAATTTTTACATTTTGACGTACTGCACGGTGCCCTTTTAACGAATCTGATTGAAAATTGGCTAGAAAAGACTCAAGACATTGATCTTACTCTATCCCTATTTTTGTGACTTTCCTTCGAAGGGCGTGGCTATTACGGTGCCGCAGAGTCTGATTATTCTCCGTGGCAACAAAAGTTCCTGCAAAATGATTCAGATGATCCATCTTCTCGAAATTTTTCACATTTGAGGATATTCAGGCCCTGAAGACGGCTGCCAACTTATTTTTGATCGCAGTGGTAGCGCCACCAACTGGTTAAAACAAATACAAATTATTTTCGTTGATTTTTTTCTCCGGGCAGGTTAACAAAATCTACCTTACATTTGCTCGGATGAGTGTTTAGGCCTTGAGGATGTCACAATACGAAAGTCTTTCGCCTTCTTCAGAGTGTCACATGATGGTGTCTTGTGGCCCGTCTTTATCAGCTGATGTGACTTACCTGTCACAAGAATGAAGGCAAGTCACGCCCCCCGCTGTCCGTTCACTCCGCCAAAATGCTGCTCCAGGTGGTAGAGAGGATGAAGGCTCCCTTGTCTCTGTTCATGGTTTTTATGCCTCGCTTGCAGATCTCAATGGCCTCTCTGATCCAGCGCTGTTGTTTGTTCTCTTCGGTGCGGATGACCCTGCCCTTCTCCCGGTCCATGATGTGGTTTTCCCTTTTGCAGTGGTCAGTGATTGCTGATTTGTAATGTTCATGTTGTGCTTGTTCTTTTACTGCTCTGATTTTTTCATTTTTTTGACAGGTAAGTCACACCCTCATGGAACATCAGCTGATAAAGACGGGTCTCAAGACACCATCATGCGACACTCTGAAGAAGGCAAAAGACTCGCCGAAACATGTCAGGTAAAAAATTAACCTAAAACATAATTGTCTGCTTTTAATGAATCAGTCAAATATCAATAATAAGAAGACAAAATGAACCTAATACAAATAAATGAATGCTTAATAACTCCCCTGCACATGCTCCTAAAAATCCAAACCTTCACCTGTAAATAAAACGTCCCGACCTGAAGACATCTTAATGTTATTATTTTGTTATACACACAGCGCCGCCAAGTGGAATCAAAAATTTGTTTTTATTTTAATTTTCACGTACTGCACGGTGCCCTTTTGACGAATCCGACTGAAAATTAGTCAGAAAAGACTCAAGACAATGATCTTACTCTCTGCCGAATTTTGTGACGTTTTGGCAAAAGGCGTGGCTATTACGGTGCTGAAAAGTCCGATTGTACTCTGTGGCAACAAAAGCTCCGGCAACATGACTCAGATGATCCTATCTTCTCGAAGTTGTACACATTTGAGGATACTTCAGCCCAGAAGACATCTACCAACTTATTTTACATCGTAGTAGTAGCGCCACCAACTGGTAAAAGCTAATACAAGTTATTTTCTTGGATGTTTTTCTCCGTGCAACTCAACAAGGTCGCCCTCATATATGCTCGGATGACTGTTTCGGCCATGAGGATGTCACAATACGAAATTAGTCCTTTTTCGTGAAAAGTTGTGGGAGTGGCATTGCACTGTTCGGCAATAAAACAACGCTGATTATGAGGTTCTAAATATGAACGACAACTCGTGAAACTTTACACACACATCAGGCCGAGCAAATTTATCAATATTTTATACGTTAGTTGTGCAGCTTTTTTGAAATGGCTCGCCATGGCCCTCGAGAAATGTTCAAAAAAGCAGCCCTGATTGAGTGTTTCACCTCGCTTTTTGTAAATTTTATGGAGTACAGTGAACCCTCGGTTATCGCGGTTAATGGGGACCGAGACCACCCGCGAAAACTGAAAATCCGCGAAGTAGCGGCGCACCTTCAAAAATGCTTAAAAAAAATATACAATATATATATATATATATATATATATATATATATATATATATATACGGGGAGAGAGAGAGTGAAATTCATTTTATAACAAAAAAACCAAATTATTATTAAAACGTATTATTTTTTTATTCCCCAGCCATTCTTTTTGTATTTATTTAATTACTCCGACTTTTACCTGCTGGTACGCCGTCCGGTGTGCCCTGTGAAATGAAAGGTGGCATTCTTTATTTATTTACTCATTTATTCATTCATAACTGACAGCCTCGCGCTCCGCTCGTGCCCGGGCGGAAGAGGTGCTCCAATTCGGCTTAACTGTGACACACGCCCGCCCTCCTCCCCCGGAACTTCCATTCTGTTAAACTTAGGGGCCGCTTGGCACCGCCCGTGCCCGGGGAAGGTGCTCCTCTTCGGCTTACTGTGACGCGAGCATGCCCTCCTCCTCCGGAGCTTCCATTCAGTTAAACTTAGGGGCCGCTTGGAACCGCCCGTGCCCGGGGAAGGTGCTCCTCTTCGGCTTACTGTGACGCGAGCATGCCCTCCTCCTCCGGAGCTTCCATTCGGTTAAACTTAGGGGCCGCTTGGAACCGCCCGTGCCCGGGGAAGGTGCTCCTCTTCGGCTTACTGTGACGCGAGCATGCCCTCCTCCTCCGGAGCTTCCATTCGGTTAAACTTAGGGGCCGCTTGGCACCGCCCGTGCCCGGGGAAGGTGCTCCTCTACGGCTTAACTGCCACGCACGCCGGCCGGAGCTCTGGTACGGTCCGAACCGCGCGAAACGTCGCCACCGATCGTGTCCGGGAGAACGTGCTCTTCTTCGTCCACTCTCCTCTTCGCCCACGCTCTTCTTCGGCGCACGCCGGCCGTCTAACCGCTCCAGCGCCCCATTTGAGGATATTCAGGCCCTGAAGACGGCTGCCAACTTATTTTTGATCGCAGTGGTAGCGCCACCAACTGGTTAAAACAAATACAAATTATTTTCGTTGATTTTTTTCTCCGGGCAGGTTAACAAAATCTACCTTACATTTGCTCGGATGAGTGTTTAGGCCTTGAGGATGTCACAATACGAAAGTCTTTCGCCTTCTTCAGAGTGTCACATGATGGTGTCTTGTGGCCCGTCTTTATCAGCTGATGTTCCATGAGGGCGTGACTTACCTGTCACAAGAATGAAGGCAAGTCACGCCCCCCGCTGTCCGTTCACTCCGCCAAAATGCTGCTCCAGGTGGTAGGTGCTCCAATTCGGCTTAACTGTGACACACGCCCGCCCACCTCCCCCGGAACTTCCATTCTGTTAAACTTAGGGGCCGCTTGGCACCGCCCGTGCCCGGGGAAGGTGCTCCTCTTCGGCTTACTGTGACGCGAGCATGCCCTCCTCCTCCGGAGCTTCCATTCAGTTAAACTTAGGGGCCGCTTGGAACCGCCCGTGCCCGGGGAAGGTGCTCCTCTTCGGCTTACTGTGACGCGAGCATGCCCTCCTCCTCCGGAGCTTCCATTCGGTTAAACTTAGGGGCCGCTTGGAACCGCCCGTGCCCGGGGAAGGTGCTCCTCTTCGGCTTACTGTGACGCGAGCATGCCCTCCTCCTCCGGAGCTTCCATTCGGTTAAACTTAGGGGCCGCTTGGCACCGCCCGTGCCCGGGGAAGGTGCTCCTCTACGGCTTAACTGCCACGCACGCCGGCCGGAGCTCTGGTACGGTCCGAACCGCGCGAAACGTCGCCACCGATCGTGTCCGGGAGAACGTGCTCTTCTTCGTCCACTCTCCTCTTCACCCACGCTCTTCTTCGGCGCACGCCGGCCGTCTAACCGCTCCAGCGCCCCATTTGAGGATATTCAGGCCCTGAAGACGGCTGCCAACTTATTTTTGATCGCAGTGGTAGCGCCACCAACTGGTTAAAACAAATACAAATTATTTTCGCTCGGCGAAACTACAATGCCCCCGAATATTTTTTAGACCCGCGAAGCACTGAACCCGCGAAAGGTGAACCGCGAAGTAGCGAGGGTTCACTGTATGTATAAGACCAAGACCTACAAAAAAGTCTCTTGGAGCAATGAGCTAGGTTTTACAGGAAGTCGGCCATTTTGAATTTACTTAAAAGGGGGCGGGTCACCACAATGGACTTTGTGTAGAAATTATTATTGGGGCCCGAGCAGCGACGGCGGCGAGGTCCCTATTGTTTTTGTAGAAATTATTATTAGGGCCTGAGCAGCGACCGCTACGAGGTCCCCATTGTTTTTGTGGAAATTATTATTATTTTTATTATTATTATTATTAGGGCCCGAGCAGTGACCGCTGCGAGGTCACTATTGTTTTTCTAGAAATTGTTATTAGGGCCCGAGCTGCGACGGCTGCGAGGTCCCTATTGTTTTTGTAGAAAATATTATTACTTTTATTATTATTAATATTATTATTATTATTATTAGGGCCTGAGCAGCGACCGCTGCGAAGTCCCTATTGTTTTTGTAGAAATTATTATTATTATTATTTTTCCGATTGTTCGATCGCATTTTTGACCCCCGAAACATGCACAAAAACTCACCAAACTTGGCAGTCTCATCGGGCATGGCGAAAAATTTGATATTTTAACGTCTAATATGAACAGGAAGTGAGTTATGAATTTTTGAAAGTCCGACTTTTGCCCTTTTTTGCATGTTTACAGGGGTCATTCTTTTGCACCCTGATCCTAAAGGCTTCATCTGATTGCCTTAAAATTCTGTCTGGAGCATCTGAAGACCTGGGACAAACACTGGGGCTAAAATTTTTTGTTTCCGAAATACTATATGACGGGGGCGGGTCTTCAAAGTTTTCACTTAAGATTTCCTTCGCCGCAATGGACAAAATGCTTAATAACTCTCCTGCACATGCTGCTAAAAATCCAAAACTTCACATGTACATAAAAAGTCTGTACCTGAAGACATCTATATGTTTATATTCAGTTATACACCTTGCGCCAATCAATATCATTTTTTACATTTTGACGTACTGCACGGTGCCCTTTTAACGAATCTGATTGAAAATTGGCTAGAAAAGACTCAAGACATTGATCTTACTCTATCCCTATTTTTGTGACTTTCCTTCGAAGGGCGTGGCTATTACGGTGCCGCAGAGTCTGATTATTCTCAGTGGCAACAAAAGTTCCTGCAAAATGATTCAGATGATCCATCTTCTCGAAATTTTTCACATTTGAGGATATTCAGGCCCTGAAGACGGCTGCCAACTTATTTTTGATCGCAGTGGTAGCGCCACCAACTGGTTAAAACAAATACAAATTATTTTCGTTGATGTTTTTCTCCGGGCAGGTGAACAAAATCTACCTTATATTTGCTCGGATGAGTGTTTAGGCCTTGAGCATGTCACAATACGAAAGTCTTTCGCCTTCTTCAGAGTGTCACATGATGCTGTCTTGTGACCCGTCTTTATCAGCTGATGTTCCATGAGGGCGTGACTTACCTGTCACAAGAATGAAGGCAAGTCACGCCCCCCGCTGTCCGTTCACTCCGCCAAAATGCTGCTCCAGGTGGTAGAGAGGATGAAGGCTCCCTTGTCTCTGTTCATGGTTTTTATGCCTCGCTTGCAGATCTCAATGGCCTCTCTGATCCAGCGCTGTTGTTTGTTCTCTTCGGTGCGGATGACCCTGCCCTTCTCCCGGTCCATGATGTGGTTTTCCCTTTTGCAGTGGTCAGTGATTGCTGATTTGTAATGTTCATGTTGTGCTTGTTCTTTTACTGCTCTGATTTTTTCATTTTTTTGACAGGTAAGTCACACCCTCATGGAACATCAGCTGATAAAGACGGGTCTCAAGACACCATCATGCGACACTCTGAAGAAGGCAAAAGACTCGCCGAAACATGTCAGGTAAAAAATTAACCTAAAACATAATTGTCTGCTTTTAATGAATCAGTCAAATATCAATAATAAGAAGACAAAATGAACCTAATACAAATAAATGAATGCTTAATAACTCCCCTGCACATGCTCCTAAAAATCCAAACCTTCACCTGTAAATAAAACGTCCCGACCTGAAGACATCTTAATGTTATTATTTTGTTATACACACAGCGCCGCCAAGTGGAATCAAAAATTTGTTTTTATTTTAATTTTCACGTACTGCACGGTGCCCTTTTGACGAATCCGACTGAAAATTAGTCAGAAAAGACTCAAGACAATGATCTTACTTTCTGCCGAATTTTGTGACGTTTTGGCAAAAGGCGTGGCTATTACGGTGCTGAAAAGTCCGATTGTACTCTGTGGCAACAAAAGCTCCGGCAACATGACTCAGATGATCCTATCTTCTCGAAGTTGTACACATTTGAGGATACTTCAGCCCAGAAGACATCTACCAACTTATTTTACATCGTAGTAGTAGCGCCACCAACTGGTAAAAGCTAATACAAGTTATTTTCTTGGATGTTTTTCTCCGTGCAACTCAACAAGGTCGCCCTCATATATGCTCGGATGACTGTTTCGGCCATGAGGATGTCACAATACGAAATTAGTCCTTTTTCGTGAAAAGTTGTGGGAGTGGCATTGCACTGTTCGGCAATAAAACAACGCTGATTATGAGGTTCTAAATATGAACGACAACTCGTGAAACTTTACACACACATCAGGCCGAGCAAATTTATCAATATTTTATACGTTAGTTGTGCAGCTTTTTTGAAATGGCTCGCCATGGCCCTCGAGAAATGTTCAAAAAAGCAGCCCTGATTGAGTGTTTCACCTCGCTTTTTGTAAATTTTATGGAGTACAGTGAACCCTCGGTTATCGCGGTTAATGGGGACCGAGACCACCCGCGAAAACTGAAAATCCGCGAAGTAGCGGCGCACCTTCAAAAATGCTTAAAAAAAATATACAATATATATATATATATATATATATATATATATATATATATATATATATATATACGGGGAGAGAGAGAGTGAAATTCATTTTATAACAAAAAAACCAAATTATTATTAAAACGTATTATTTTTTTATTCCCCAGCCATTCTTTTTGTATTTATTTAATTACTCCGACTTTTACCTGCTGGTACGCCGTCCGGTGTGCCCTGTGAAATGAAAGGTGGCATTCTTTATTTATTTATTCATTTATTCATTCATAACTGACAGCCTCGCGCTCCGCTCGTGCCCGGGCGGAAGAGGTGCTCCAATTCGGCTTAACTGTGACACACGCCCGCCCTCCTCCCCCGGAACTTCCATTCTGTTAAACTTAGGGGCCGCTTGGCACCGCCCGTGCCCGGGGAAGGTGCTCCTCTTCGGCTTACTGTGACGCGAGCATGCCCTCCTCCTCCGGAGCTTCCATTCAGTTAAACTTAGGGGCCGCTTGGAACCGCCCGTGCCCGGGGAAGGTGCTCCTCTTCGGCTTACTGTGACGCGAGCATGCCCTCCTCCTCCGGAGCTTCCATTCGGTTAAACTTAGGGGCCGCTTGGAACCGCCCGTGCCCGGGGAAGGTGCTCCTCTTCGGCTTACTGTGACGCGAGCATGCCCTCCTCCTCCGGAGCTTCCATTCGGTTAAACTTAGGGGCCGCTTGGCACCGCCCGTGCCCGGGGAAGGTGCTCCTCTACGGCTTAACTGCCACGCACGCCGGCCGGAGCTCTGGTACGGTCCGAACCGCGCGAAACGTCGCCACCGATCGTGTCCGGGAGAACGTGCTCTTCTTCGTCCACTCTCCTCTTCGCCCACGCTCTTCTTCGGCGCACGCCGGCCGTCTAACCGCTCCAGCGCCCCGTCGTGCCGCTCGGCGAAACTACAATGCCCCCGAATATTTTTTAGACCCGCGAAGCACTGAACCCGCGAAAGGTGAACCGCGAAGTAGCGAGGGTTCACTGTATGTATAAGACCAAGACCTACAAAAAAGTCTCTTGGAGCAATGAGCTAGGTTTTACAGGAAGTCGGCCATTTTGAATTTACCTAAAAGGGGGCGGGTCACCACAATGGACTTTGTGTAGAAATTATTATTGGGGCCCGAGCAGCGACGGCGGCGAGGTCCCTATTGTTTTTGTAGAAATTATTAATAGGGCCTGAGCAGCGACCGCTACGAGGTCCCCATTGTTTTTGTGGAAATTATTATTATTTTTATTATTATTATTATTAGGGCCCGAGCAGTGACCGCTGCGAGGTCCCTATTGTTTTTCTAGAAATTGTTATTAGGGCCCGAGCTGCGACGGCTGCGAGGTCCCTATTGTTTTTGTAGAAAATATTATTACTTTTATTATTATTAATATTATTATTATTATTATTAGGGCCTGAGCAGCGACCGCTGCGAAGTCCCTATTGTTTTTGTAGAAATTATTATTATTATTATTTTTCCGATTGTTCGATCGCATTTTTGACCCCCGAAACATGCACAAAAACTCACCAAACTTGGCAGTCTCATCGGGCATGGCGAAAAATTTGATATTTTAACGTCTAATATGAACAGGAAGTGAGTTATGAATTTTTGAAAGTCCGACTTTTGCCCTTTTTTGCATGTTTACAGGGGTCATTCTTTTGCACCCTGATCCTAAAGGCTTCATCTGATTGCCTTAAAATTCTGTCTGGAGCATCTGAAGACCTGGGACAAACACTGGGGCTAAAATTTTTTGTTTCCGAAATACTATATGACGGGGGCGGGTCTTCAAAGTTTTCACTTAAGATTTCCTTCGCCGCAATGGACAAAATGCTTAATAACTCTCCTGCACATGCTGCTAAAAATCCAAAACTTCACATGTACATAAAAAGTCTGTACCTGAAGACATCTATATGTTTATATTCAGTTATACACCTTGCGCCAATCAATATCTATTTTTACATTTTGACGTACTGCACGGTGCCCTTTTAACGAATCTGATTGAAAATTGGCTAGAAAAGACTCAAGACATTGATCTTACTCTATCCCTATTTTTGTGACTTTCCTTCGAAGGGCGTGGCTATTACGGTGCCGCAGAGTCTGATTATTCTCCGTGGCAACAAAAGTTCCTGCAAAATGATTCAGATGATCCATCTTCTCGAAATTTTTCACATTTGAGGATATTCAGGCCCTGAAGACGGCTGCCAACTTATTTTTGATCGCAGTGGTAGCGCCACCAACTGGTTAAAACAAATACAAATTATTTTCGTTGATGTTTTTCTCCGGGCAGGTGAACAAAATCTACCTTATATTTGCTCGGATGAGTGTTTAGGCCTTGAGCATGTCACAATACGAAAGTCTTTCGCCTTCTTCAGAGTGTCACATGATGCTGTCTTGTGTCCCGTCTTTATCAGCTGATGTTCCATGAGGGCGTGACTTACCTGTCACAAGAATGAAGGCAAGTCACGCCCCCCGCTGTCCGTTCACTCCGCCAAGATGCTGGTCCAGGTGGTAGAGAGGATGAAGGCTCCCTTGTCTCTGTTCATGGTTTTTATGCCTCGCTTGCAGATCTCAATGGCCTCTCTGATCCAGCGCTGTTGTTTGTTCTCTTCTGTGCGGATGACCCTGCCCTTCTCCCGGTCCATGATGTGGTTTTCCCTTTTGCAGTGGTCAGTGATTGCTGATTTGTAATGTTCATGTTGTGCTTGTTCTTTTACTGCTCTGATTTTTTTCATTTTTTTGACAGGTAAGTCACACCCTCATGGAACATCAGCTCAAGACACCATCATGCGACACTCTGAAGAAGGCGAAAGACTCGCCGAAACATGTCAGGTAAAAAATTAACCTAAAACATAATTGTCTGCTTTTAATGAATCAGTCAAATATCAATAATAAGAAGACAAAATGAACCTAATACAAATAAATGAATGCTTAATAACTCCCCTGCACATGCTCCTAAAAATCCAAACCTTCACCTGTAAATAAAACGTCCCGACCTGAAGACATCGTAATGTTATTATTTTGTTATACACACAGTGCCGCCAAGTGGAATCAAAAATTTGTTTTTATTTTAATTTTCACGTACTGCACGGTGCCCTTTTGACGAATCCGACTGAAAATTAGTCAGAAAAGACTCAAGACAATGATCTTACTCTCTGCCGAATTTTGTGACGTTTTGGCAAAAGGCGTGGCTATTAAGGTGCTGAAAAGTCCGATTGTACTCTGTGGCAACAAAAGCTCCGGCAACATGACTCAGATGATCCTATCTTCTCGAAGTTGTACACATTTGAGGATACTTCAGCCCTGAAGACATCTACCAACTTATTTTACATCGTAGTAGTAGCGCCACCAACTGGTAAAAGCTAATACAAGTTATTTTCTTGGATGTTTTTCTCCGTGCAACTCAACAAGGTCGCCCTCATATATGCTCGGATGACTGTTTCGGCCATGAGGATGTCACAATACGAAATTCGTGATTTTTCGTGAAAAGTTGTGGGAGTGGCATTGCACTGTTCGGCAATAAAACAAAGCTGATTATGAGGTTCTAAATATGAACGACAACTCGTAAAACTTTACACACACATCAGGCCGAGCAAATTTATCAATATTTTATACGTTAGTTGTGCAGCTTTTTTTAAATGGCTCGCCATGGCCCTCGAGAAATGTTAAAAAAAAGCAGCTCTGGTTGAGTGTTTCACCTCGCTTTTTGTAAATTTTATGGAGTACAGTGAACCCTCGGTTATCGCGGTTAATGGGGACCGAGACCATCCGCGAAAACTGAAAATCCGCGAAGTAGCGGCGCACCTTCAAAAATGCTTAAAAAAAATATACAATATATATAATAAATATATAAATTTTTATATATATATATATATATATATATATATATATATATATATATATATATATATATATATATATATACGGGGAGAGAGAGAGTGAAATTCATGTTATAACAAAAAAAACAAATTATTATTAAAACGTATTATTTTTTTATTCCCCAGCCATTATTTTTGTATTTATTTAATTACTCCGACTTTTACCTGCTGGTACGCCGTCCGGTGTGCCCTGTGAAATGAAAGGTGGCATTCTTTATTTATTTATTCATTTATTCATTCATAACTGACAGCCTCGCGCTCCGCTCGTGCCCGGGCAGAAGAGGTGCTCCAATTTGGCTTAACTGTGACACACGCCCGTCCTCCTCCCCCGGAGCTTCCATTCGGTTAAACTTAGGGGCCGCTTGGCACCGCCCGTGCCCGGGGAAGGTGCTCCTCTTCGGCTTACTGTGACGCGAGCATGCCCTCCTCCTCCGGAGCTTCCATTCGGTTAAACTTAGGGGCCGCTTGGAACCGCCCGTGCCCGGGGAAGGTGCTCCTCTTCGGCTTACTGTGACGCGAGCATGCCCTCCTCCTCCGGAGCTTCCATTCGGTTAAACTTAGGGGCCGCTTGGCACCGCCCGTGCCCGGGGAAGGTGCTCCTCTACGGCTTAACTGCCACGCACGCTGGCCGGAGCTCTGGTACGGTCCGAACCGCGCGAAACGTCGCCACCGATCGTGTCCGGGGGAATGTGCTCTTCTTCGTCCACTCTCCTCTTCGCCCACGCTCTTCTTCGGCGCACGCCGGCCGTCTAACCGCTCCAGCGCCCCGTCGTGCCGCTCGGCGAAACTACAATGCCCCCGAATATTTTTTAGACCCGCGAAGCACTGAACCCGCGAAAGGTGAACCGCGAAGTAGCGAGGGTTCACTGTATGTATAAGACCAAGACCTACAAAAAAGTCTCTTGGAGCAATGAGCTAGGTTTTACAGGAAGTCGGCCATTTTGAATTTACTTAAAAGGGGGCAGGTCACCACAATGGACTTTGTGTAGAAATTATTATTGGGGCCCGAGCAGCGACCGCGGCGAGGTCCCTATTGTTTTTGTAGAAAATATTATTACTTTTATTATTATTATTATTATTATTATTAGGGCCTGAGCAGCGACCGCTGCGAAGTCCCTATTGTTTTTGTCGAAATTATTATTATTATTATTTTTCCGATTGTTCGATCGCATTTTTGACCCCTGAAACATGCACAAAAACTCACCAAACTTGGCAGTCTCATCGGGCATGGCGAAAAATTTGATATTTTAACGTCTAATATGAACAGGAAGTGAGTTATGAATTTTTGAAAGTCCGACTTTTGCCCTTTTTTGCATGTTTACAGGGGTCATTCTTTTGCACCCTGATCCTAAAGGCTTCATCTGATTGCCTTAAAATTCTGTCTGTAGCATCTGAAGACCTGGCACAAACACTGGGGCTAAAATTTTTTGTTTCCGAAATACTATATGACGGGGGCGGGGCATCAAAGTTTTCACTTAAGATTTCCTTCGCCGCAATGGACAAAATGCTTAATAACTCTCCTGCACATGCTGCTAAAAATCCAAAACTTCACATGTACATAAAGAGTCTGTACCTGAAGACATCTATATGTTTATATTCAGTTATACACCTTGCGCCAATCAATATCATTTTTTACATTTTGACGTACTGCACGGTGCCCTTTTAACGAATCTGATTGAAAATTGGCTAGAAAAGACTCAAGTCATTGATCTTACTCTATCCCTATTTTTGTGACTTTCCTTCGAAGGGCGTGGCTATTACGGTGCCGCAGAGTCTGATTATTCTCCGTGGCAACAAAAGTTCCTGCAAAATGATTCAGATGATCCATCTTCTCGAAATTTTTCACATTTGAGGATATTCAGGCCCTGAAGACGGCTGCCAACTTATTTTTGATCGCAGTGGTAGCGCCACCAACTGGTTAAAACAAATACAAATCATTTTCATTGATTTTTTTCTCCGGGCAGGTTAACAAAATCTACCTTACATTTGCTCGGATGAGTGTTTAGGCCTTGAGGATGTCACAATACGAAAGTCTTTCGCCTTCTTCAGAGTGTCACATGATGGTGTCTTGTGGCCCGTCTTTATCAGCTGATGTTCCATGAGGGCGTGACTTACCTGTCACAAGAACGAAGGCAAGTCACGCCCCCCGCTGTCCGTTCACTCCGCCAAAATGCTGCTCCAGGTGGTAGAGAGGATGAAGGCTCCCTTGTCTCTGTTCATGGTTTTTATGCCTCGCTTGCAGATCTCAATGGCCTCTCTGATCCAGCGCTGTTGTTTGTTCTCTTCGGTGCGGATGACCCTGCCCTTCTCCCGGTCCATGATGTGGTTTTCCCTTTTGCAGTGGTCAGTGATTGCTGATTTGTAATGTTCATGTTGTGCTTGTTCTTTTACTGCTCTGATTTTTCATTTTTTTGACAGGTAAGTCACACCCTCATGGAACATCAGCTGATAAAGACGGGTCTCAAGACACCATCATGCGACACTCTGAAGAAGGCGAAAGACTCGCCGAAACATGTCAGGTAAAAAATTAACCTAAAACATAATTGTCTGCTTTTAATGAATCAGTCAAATATCAATAATAAGAAGACAAAATGAACCTAATACAAATAAATGAATGCTTAATAACTCCCCTGCACATGCTCCTAAAAATCCAAACCTTCACCTGTAAATAAAACGTCCCGACCTGAAGACATCTTAATGTTATTATTTTGTTATACACACAGTGCCGCCAAGTGGAATCAAAAATTTGTTTTTATTTTAATTTTCACGTACTGCACGGTGCCCTTTCGACGAATCCGACTGAAAATTAGTCAGAAAAGACTCAAGACAATGATCTTACTCTCTGCCGAATTTTGTGACGTTTTGGCAAAAGGCGTGGCTATTACGGTGCTGAAAAGTCCGATTGTACTCTGTGGCAACAAAAGCTCCAGCAACATGACTCAGGTGATCCTATCTTCTCGAAGTTGCACACATTTGAGGATACTTAAGCCCTGAAGACATCTACCAACTTATTTTTCATCGTAGTAGTAGCGCCACCAACTGGTAAAAGCTAATACAAGTTATTTTCTTGGATGTTTTTCTCCGTGCAACTCAACAAGGTCGCCCTCATATATGCTCGGATGACTGTTTCGGCCATGAGGATGTCACAATACGAAATTCGTGATTTTTCGTGAAAAGTTGTGGGAGTGGCATTGCACTGTTCGGCAAAAAAACAAAGCTGATTATGAGGTTCTAAATATGAACGACAACTCGTAAAACTTTACACACACATCAGGCCGAGCAAATTTATCAATATTTTATACGTTAGTTGTGCAGCTTTTTTGAAATGGCTCGCCATGGCCCTCGAGAAATGTTAAAAAAAAGCAGCTCTGGTTGAGTGTTTCACCTCGCTTTTTGTAAATTTTATGGAGTACAGTGAACCCTCGGTTATCGCGGTTAATGGGGACCGAGACCACCCGCGAAAACTGAAAATCCGCGAAGTAGCGGCGCACCTTCAAAAATGCTTAAAAAAAATATACAATATATATAATAAATATAGAAATATATATATATCTATATATATATATATATATATATATATATATATATTTCTATATTTATTATATATATTGTATATTTTTTATACGTATATTTTTTTTAAGCATTTTTGAAGGTGCGCCGCTACTTCGCGGATTTTCAGTTTTCGCGGGTGGTCTCGGTCCCCATTAACCGCGATAACCGAGGGTTCACTGTACTCCATAAAATTTACAAAAAGCGAGGTGAAACACTCAACCAGAGCTGCTTTTTTTTAACATTTCTCGAGGGCCATGGCGAGCCATTTCAAAAAAGATATATAGATATATATATATATATATACGGGGAGAGAGAGAGTGAAATTCATGTTATAACAAAAAAACCAAATTATTATTAAAACGTATTATTTTTTTATTCCCCAGCCATTCTTTTTGTATTTATTTAATTACTCCGACTTTTACCTGCTGGTACGCCGTCCGGTGTGCCCTGTGAAATGAAAGGTGGCATTCTTTATTTATTTATTCATTTATTCATTCATAACTGACAGCCTCGCGCTCCGCTCGTGCCCGGGCAGAAGAGGTGCTCCAATTTGGCTTAACTGTGACACACGCCCGTCCTCCTCCCCCGGAGCTTCCATTCGGTTAAACTTAGGGGCCGCTTGGCACCGCCCGTGCCCGGGGAAGGTGCTCCTCTTCGGCTTACTGTGACGCGAGCATGCCCTCCTCCTCCGGAGCTTCCATTCGGTTAAACTTAGGGGCCGCTTGGAACCGCCCGTGCCCGGGGAAGGTGCTCCTCTTCGGCTTACTGTGACGCGAGCATGCCCTCCTCCTCCGGAGCTTCCATTCGGTTAAACTTAGGGGCCGCTTGGCACCGCCCGTGCCCGGGGAAGGTGCTCCTCTACGGCTTAACTGCCACGCACGCTGGCCGGAGCTCTGGTACGGTCCGAACCGCGCGAAACGTCGCCACCGATCGTGTCCGGGGGAACGTGCTCTTCTTCGTCCACTCTCCTCTTCGCCCACGCTCTTCTTCGGCGCACGCCGGCCGTCTAACCGCTCCAGCGCCCCGTCGTGCCGCTCGGCGAAACTACAATGCCCCCGAATATTTTTTAGACCCGCGAAGCACTGAACCCGCGAAAGGTGAACCGCGAAGTAGCGAGGGTTCACTGTATGTATAAGACCAAGACCTACAAAAAAGTCTCTTGGAGCAATGAGCTAGGTTTTACAGGAAGTCGGCCATTTTGAATTTACTTAAAAGGGGGCGGGTCACCACAATGGACTTTGTGTAGAAATTATTATTGGGGCCCGAGCAGCGACCGCGGCGAGGTCCCTATTGTTTTTGTCGAAAATATTATTACTTTTATTATTATTATTATTATTATTATTATTAGGGCCTGAGCAGCGACCGCTGCGAAGTCCCTATTGTTTTTGTAGAAATTAGTATTATTATTATTTTTCCGATTGTTCGATCGCATTTTTGACCCCCGAAACATGCACAAAAACTCACCAAACTTGGCAGTCTCATCGGGCATGGCGAAAAATTTTATATTTTGTAACGTCTAATATGAACAGGAAGTGAGTTATGAATTTTTGAAAGTCCGACTTTTGCCCTTTTTTGCATGTTTACAGGGGTCATTCTTTTGCACCCTGATCCTAAAGGCTTCATCTGATTGCCTTAAAGTTCTGTCTGGAGCATCTTAAGACCTGGGACAAACACTGGGGCTAAAATTTTTTGTTTCCGAAATACTATATGACGGGGGCGGGGCTTCAAAGTTTTCACTTAAGATTTCCTTCGCCGCAATGGACAAAATGCTTAATAACTCTCCTGCACATGCTGCTAAAAATCCAAAACTTCACATGTACATAAAGAGTCGGTATCTGAAGACATCTATATGTTTATATTCAGTTATACACCTTGCGCCAATCAATATCAATTTTTACATTTTGACGTACTGCACGGTGCCCTTTTAACGAATCCGATTGAAAATTGGCTAGAAAAGACTCAAGACATTGATCTTACTCTATCCCTATTTTTACGACTTTCCTTCAAAGGGCGTGGCTATTACGGTGCCGCAGAGTCTGATTATTCTCCGTGGCAACAAAAGTTCCTGCAAAATGATTCAGATGATCCATCTTCTGGAAATCTTTCACATTTGAGGATATTCAGGCCCTGAAGACGGCTGCCAACTTATTTTTGATCGCAGTGGTAGTGCCACCAACTGGTTAAAACAAATACAAATTATTTTCGTTGATGTTTTTCTCCGGGCAGGTGAACAAAATCTACCTTATATTTGCTCGGATGAGTGTTTAGGCCTTGAGCATGTCACAATACGAAAGTCTTTCGCCTTCTTCAGAGTGTCACATGATGCTGTCTTGTGACCCGTCTTTATCAGCTGATGTTCCATGAGGGCGTGACTTACCTGTCACAAGAATGAAGGCAAGTCACGCCCCCCGCTGTCCGTTCACTCCGCCAAGATGCTGGTCCAGGTGGTAGAGAGGATGAAGGCTCCCTTGTCTCTGTTCATGGTTTTTATGCCTCGCTTGCAGATCTCAATGGCCTCTCTGATCCAGCGCTGTTGTTTGTTCTCTTCTGTGCGGATGACCCTGCCCTTCGCCCGGTCCATGATGTGGTTTTCCCTTTTGCAGTGGTCAGTGATTGCTGATTTGTAATGTTCATGTTGTGCTTGTTCTTTTACTGCTCTGATTTTTTCATTTTTTTGACAGGTAAGTCACACCCTCATGGAACATCAGCTCAAGACACCATCATGCGACACTCTGAAGAAGGCGAAAGACTCGCCGAAACATGTCAGGTAAAAAATTAACCTAAAACATAATTGTCTGCTTTTAATGAATCAGTCAAATATCAATAATAAGAAGACAAAATGAACCTAATACAAATAAATGAATGCTTAATAACTCCCCTGCACATGCTCCTAAAAATCCAAACCTTCACCTGTAAATAAAACGTCCCGACCTGAAGACATCTTAATGTTATTATTTTGTTATACACACAGTGCCGCCAAGTGGAATCAAAAATTTGTTTTTATTTTAATTTTCACGTACTGCACGGTGCCCTTTTGACGAATCCGACTGAAAATGAGTCAGAAAAGATTCAAGACAATGATCTTACTCTCTGCCGAATTTTGTGACGTTTTGGCAAAAGGCGTGGCTATTAAGGTGCTGAAAAGTCCGATTGTACTCTGTGGCAACAAAAGCTCCGGCAACATGACTCAGATGATCCTATCTTCTCGAAGTTGTACACATTTGAGGATACTTCAGCCCTGAAGACATCTACCAACTTATTTTACATCGTAGTAGTAGCGCCACCAACTGGTAAAAGCTAATACAAGTTATTTTCTTGGATGTTTTTCTCCGTGCAACTCAACAAGGTCGCCCTCATATATGCTCGGATGACTGTTTCGGCCATGAGGATGTCACAATACGAAATTCGTCCTTTTTCATGAAAAGTTGTGGGAGTGGCATTGCACTGTTCGGCAATAAAACAAAGCTGATTATGAGGTTCTAAATATGAACGACAACTTGTAAAACTTTACACACACATCAGGCCGAGCAAATTTATCAATATTTTATACGTTAGTTGTGCAGCTTTTTTTAAATGGCTCGCCATGGCCCTCGAGAAATGTTAAAAAAAGCAGCTCTGGTTGAGTGTTTCACCTCGCTTTTTGTAAATTTTATGGAGTACAGTGAACCCTCGGTTATCGCGGTTAACGGGGACCGAGACCACCCGCGAAAACTGAAAATCCGCGAAGTAGCGGCGCACCTTCAAAAATGCTTAAAAAAAATAAACAGGTCACTGCTCGGGCCCTAATAATAATAATAATAATAATTTCCACAAAAACAATGGGGACCTCGTAGCGGTCGCTGCTCGGGCCCTAATAATAATTTCTACAAAAACAATAGGGACCTCGCCGCGGTCGCTGCTCGGGCCCCAATAATAATTTCTACACAAAGTCCATTGTGGTGACCCGCCCCCTTTTAAGTAAATTCAAAATGGCCGACTTCCTGTAAAACCTAGCTCATTGCTCCAAGAGTCTTTTTTGTAGGTCTTGGTCTTATACATACAGTGAACCCTCGCTACTTGGCGGTTCACCTTTCGCGGGTTCAGTGCTTCGCGGGTCTAAAAAATATTCGGGGGCATTGTAGTTTCGCCGAGCGGCACGACGGGGCGCTGGAGCGGTTAGACGGCCGGCGTGCGCCAAAGAAGAGCGTGGGCGAAGAGGAGAGTGGACGAAGAAGAGCACGTTCCCCCGGACACGATCGGTGGCGACGTTTCGCGCGGTTCGGACAGTACCAGAGCTCCGGCCGGCGTGCGTGGCAGTTAAGCCGTAGAGGAGCACCTTCCCCGGGCACGGGCGGTGCCAAGCGGCCCCTAAGTTTAACCGAATGGAAGCTCCGGAGGAGGAGGGCATGCTCGCGTCACAGTAAGCCGAAAAGGAGCACCTTCCCCGGGCACGGGCGGTTCCAAGCGTCCCCTAAGTTTAACCGAATGGAAGCTCCGGAGGAGGAGGGCATGCTCGCGTCACAGTAAGCCGAAGAGGAGCACCTTCCCCGGCCACGGGCGGTTCCAAGCGGCCCCTAAGTTTAACCGAATGGAAGCTCCGGAGGAGGAGGGCATGCTCGCGTCACAGTAAGCCGAAGAGGAGCACCTTCCCCGGGCACGGGCGGTGCCAAGCGGCCCCTAAGTTTAACCGAATGGAAGCTCCGGGGGAGGAGGGTGGGCGTGTGTCACAGTTAAGCCGAATTGGAGCACCTCTTCCGCCCGGGAACGAGCGGAGCGCGAAGCTGTCAGTTATGAATGAATAAATAAATAAAGAAAGAAAGAATGGCACCTTTCATTTCACAGGGCACACCAGACGGCGTACCAGCAGGTAAAAGTCTGAGTAATTAAATAAATACAAAAAGAATGGCTGGGGAATAAAAAAATAATACGTTTTAATAATAATTTGGTTTTTTTGTTATAACATCAATTTCACTCTCTCTCTCTCTCCCCGTATATATATATTTATATATTTATTATATATATTGTATTTTTTTTTAAGCATTTTTGAAGGTGCGCCGCTACTTCGCGGATTTTCAGTTTTCGCGGGTGGTCTCGGTCCCCATTAACCGCGATAACCGAGGGTTCACTGTACTCCATAAAATTTACAAAAAGCGAGGTGAAACACTCAACCAGGGCTGCTTTTTTTAACATTTCTCGAGGGCCATGGCGAGCCATTTCAAAATAGCTGCACAACTAACGTATAAAATATTGATAAATTTGCTCTGCCTGATGTGTGTGTAAAGTTTCACGAGTTGTCGTTCATATTTAGAACCTCATAATCAGCGTTGTTTTATTGCCGAACAGTGCAATGCCACTCCCACAACTTTTCACGAAAAAGGATGAATTTCGTATTGTGACATCCTCATGGCCGAAACAGTCATCCGAGCATATATGAGGGCGACCTTGTTGAGTTGCACGGAGAAAAACATCCAAAAAAATAACTTGTATTAGCTTTTACCAGTTGGTGGCGCTACTACTACGATGAAAAATAAGTTGGTGGATGTCTTCAGGGCTGAAGTATCCTCAAATGTGTACAACTTCGAGAAGATAGTATCATCTGAGTAATGTTGCCGGAGCTTTTGTTGCCACAGAGTACAATCGGACTTTTCAGCACCGTAATAGCCACGCCTTTTGCCAAAACGTCACAAAATTCGGCAGAGAGTAAGTGAGTCTTTTCTGACTAATTTTCAGTCGGATTCGTCAAAAGGGCACCGTGCAGTACGTGAAAATTAAAATAAAAACAAATTTTTGATTCCACTTGGCGGCGCTGTGTGTATAACAAAATAATAACATTAAGATGTCTTCAGGTCGGGACGTTTTATTTACAGGTGAAGGTTTGGATTTTTAGGAGCATGTCCAGGGGAGTTATTAAGCATTCATTTATTTGTATTAGGTTCATTTTGTCTTCTTATTATTGATATTTGACTGATTCATTAAAAGCAGACAATTATGTTTTAGGTTAATTTTTTACCTGACATGTTTCGGCGAGTCTTTCGCCTTCTTCAGAGTGTCGCATGATGGTGTCTTGAGACCCGTCTTTATCAGCTGATGTTCCATGAGGGTGTGACTTACCTGTCAAAAAAATTAAAAAATCAGAGCAGTAAAAGAACAAGCACAACATGAACATTACAAATCAGCAATCACTGACCACTGCAAAAGGGAAAACCACATCATGGACTGGGAGAAGGGCAGGGTCATCCGCACCGGAGAGAACAAACTACAGCGCTGGATCAAAGAAGCAATTGAGATCTGCAAGCGAGGCATAAAAACCATGAACAGAGACAAGGGAGCCTTCATCCTCTCTACCACCTGGAGCAGCATCTTGGCGGAGTGAACGGACAGCGGGGGGCGTGACTTGCCTTCATTCTTGTGACAGGTAAGGCACGCCTTCATGGAACATCAGCTGATTAAGACTGGTCACAAGACACCATCACAGGGTTCGAAGTTAACTTTAAAAACTGCTTCCCCATAGGGCAAGTGCCACTAAAATTTGCCTTGCCCGAGTGGCCAAATTACTTGCCCAACTTGGGCAAGTGACAATTCTTTTTCTCTTGCCCTGAGTGTCTTTTTGTATGACAAAGTGTATAATTACAAATTGCATGAATTTTTTGTTCGGACAGTTCCCGCCTAGAAAGAATTAAAAATACGTTACAATCATAAGTGTTGCTTATATAAAAATGTATCATGTATTAACACATTAATTAGGTGTCTGCTGACCCAGGATTATGTTATTGTTATGTTATGTTATATATCAAAGAGAATGTGGAATGACACTGAACGATGGAAGGTGGAAGGATGTGGAAAGATCGTGAATGACATTGAATGATTTGGAATGACACTGAAAGATTTTGAATAATACTGAATGACACTGAATGAAGTAAAACTCTCTGGGAACGGGCCAATTCAAGATAGCTGCCGCACTGTGGGGGAGGCTTTGGTACCAAATTTGGAAAGAGACCCAAACGGTTGGGTCCATTTTATATCAGTGTGGGGGTGAAACGTTGGTCTCTGCGGAGCTGTCTGAATATTGGAGAAGTGAGAAGACAAAGTAAAACAGAACAATTAAAATCACTCTTCAAATACATATTGTTTGGTAAGCAGAGCATGATTTACAGCTCACCATTTTATTGCATGCACCAAGCATGTTATACATTTTTCTGTCCACGGGATGGCGTAGTCAAGAAAAATGAAGCATCTCGAAGCCCATTCGTGTGTGAAGTATTTCCCTGCAGGGCTTGGCTGCTTTATGGGGCTTCATTTTGCCATCACTAGTTTTAGATAGTTTTAATTTTTGAAAGAGCATTTTCATTTTACAGTGAACCCTCGCTACTTCGCGGTTCACCTTTCGCGGGTTCAGTGCTTCGCGGGTCTAAAAAATATTCGGGGGCATTGTAGTTTCGCCGAGCGGCACGACGGGGCGCTGGAGCTGTAAGACGGCCGGCATGCGCCGAAGAAGAGCGTGGGCGAAGAGGAGAGTGGACGAAGAAGAGCACGTTCCCCCGGGCACGATTTGGGGCGACGTTTCGCGCGGTTCGGACCGTACCAGAGCTCCGGCCAGCGTGCGTGGCAGTTAAGCCGAAGAGGAACAACTTCCGCCCGGGCACTAGCGGGGCGACATTTCGCTCTGTTCGGGAGCGTACGAGAGCTCCGGAGGAGGCCGGCCGGCGTGCGTGGCAGTTAAGCCGAAGAGGAGCACCTTCCCCGGGCACGGGCGGTGTCAAGCGGCCCCTAAGTTTAACCGAATGGAAGCTCCGGAGGAGGAGGGCATGCTCGCGTCACAGTTAAGCCGAAGAGAAGCACCTTCCCCGGGCACGGGCGGGGCGAAATGAAACCGAGTTCAACCGAACGGAGACACGCTTTGACATGACAATTAAGCCGAAGAGGAGCACCTCTTCCGCCCGAGCACGAGCGGAGCGCGAGGCTGTCAGTTATGAATGAATAAATGAATAAAAAAAATAAATGAAGAATGCCACCTTTCATACAAAAAGAAGTAATTGAATAAATACAAAAATAATGGCTGGGGAATAAAAAAATAATAAGTTTTAATAATAATTTTTTTTTTTTTGTTATAGCATGAATTTCACTCTCTCTCTCTCTACCCGTGTATATATATATATATATACATATATATATATATATATACATATTTATTATTATTTTTTTTTTAAGCATTTTTGAAGGTGCACCACTACTTCGCACTTTTTTTTTTTAAGCATTTTTGAAGGTGCGCCGCTACTTCGCGGATTTTCAGTTTTCGCGGGTGGTCTCGGTCCCCATTAACCGCGATAACCGAGGGTTCACTGTATTTTTTTCATTATCGAATTTTATTTTTTTCTATTCAAGTTTTGAGTTCATTTTCGTTTACTAAAATAACCTTGGGCTGCAACTACTATCACAGCAACGGCTCATTATATTTTGGCTGCTAAATATGCCAATTTGTCAGAGAGAAGACCGTGACAAAGAATGGCCCAATCGCAATAAACACTCTACACCATACGTTCCTCGTTGACGTGTACATGGGGTGTTGCAGAGCACAGGTTCCAAGCGTACCGATATTGCAAAATTGGGACAATGCGTGTGACGACACCAACTTCCGCCTCCTATGTCATCGAGCTTGGCGGCACGTTATCATTATGTATTTATTTGTAACAATTTTGACGTTGAGAGTGATATTAAAACTTAAGTAATGTGGTAGTTAAGAAAAAACCCTGGCTTGGGACCCACCGGAACAAGCTATAGCTTCATTTGTACTATTTGAGGCGCTCTCACAATCTGCGGCGCATGCACACAAGGTCGCTAAGTACGCTAGCTGCACTCGGACAAAACACGTAGGTGACTTTAAAAGAGTGACCGAAATTGCACACATGCAACTGTTTATCATAATGTCATAATTTGATATGTACATTTGAAGAGAATTTTTTTCAGCATGGGCACAAGAATTCCACCGAACATCGCCAGTTCAATGGGATTTTGGTTAAGTCCGCAAATAATTGTGGACAATATACTTTGGCTGCGCGCTCGAATAATTTTACTCGTATATACTTCAATGAGGGTGTAGTGTGGGTATCGGGATCTTTAACACGCCCTAACACGAAGCTGACTCTCCAACCGCCACAGCCTTTTAATGACGAAATTATAAAATAAACAAAAACACTGTTCAACAACATAAAATAAAATAAAAAATCACATCATACTTACATTTATAAACTTTAATCCTCAAGAACATTATTCTCAGGTTGACCGAAAGACGAGGACACGGGAGCGCCTCGGGCATGTTCTTCTTCCTTGTGTAGGCGAATGACGTTTTAAGGTGCTTGTCCGCCACCTGCTGTGCTGAACTATGTATTAAATAAGAAAAGCAAATTGTTGAATGTTTTTTCCCCAATGAAGACTGAATTGTAAAATACCCGGAAATGGCTTTTCTGTTTTATTGTGCATTTAAAAAAAATTCAGATTGTCCTTTTTTGTTGAGATAATTGTTGAATATTGAAATTGCACATGTAACTGGTAATTTAGTTTTAGATATTATTTGAACCAGTGGAGGGCCATGCATTTCACACCTGGGCCTTCAATGAAGTCCTACTTAGTCCTACTTGAATAAATCCCCCTCATAATACCATAATTTATGACACCACGGGTGGACAAACAATATACAGAAAAGCACTTAGACAGCACTGACCGAGTGTTGGACGATATAGCTTCTCTTGAAAGGTCCGTGTTGAAAATGGCCTCGCAAGTGAATCTTCAATTTCTAAAGATAAAGATGTCTTTTAATTGTCCAATAACGGGGACATTTGCAGTGTTACAGCAGCAAAGATATACATCACACAGTGGCACCGACGTAATGTAGCCGTTAATGTATAACATTGGCAGCAGGCATTCATAAAAAGCATGCAAATATACACAGTATATACGTATATACACAGATCCCCATGTATATACACACTTACAGCCCACAACATATACAAGTGTAAGGAAACACTCCTAATGCCTGTCTATGGTTCAGAGGGGAAATAAATAAAAATGCTGCAATGATAAAAAAAAATACTGAATGATTGAAAATACTGCAATGATAAAAATACTGCAAGAATAAAAGTACTGTACCCAGCCAACATGTCCAACTGGGCCCCAAATGGGGTAAATGCGGGATTCCTGGGTACCAAGTGGGAATGGGCTAGAAGTGGGCAATGGTACAGGGTTCCATGTGGGCGCCATCTGGGATTGGTGGGCATGGGCTTAAACTGGGCAAATGTTGTGGGTGCAATACGGGTTGTGTATGGGCTAAGTGGGCATGGGTTAGAACTGGTAAAGATAAAGATAAAGATGTCCTTTATTAGTCCCACAATGGGGAAATTTGAGGTGTTACAGCAGCAAAGATATAGCTCACACAGAGTCGGCGGCGTAATGTAGCCGTTAATGTATAACATTAGCAGCAGACATTCATAAAAAGCATGCAAATATACACAGTATAAACGTATCTAAGTGTAAGGAAACACTCCTAATGTCTGTCCATTATACAGAGGGGAAAATGCTGTAATGATAAAAACTACTGAATCTACTACTGAAACCATTTATAGGTCCTATTTGGGTTATGTGTGGGCTAAGTGGGCATGGGTTAGAACTGGTCAACCATGTGAGGGTCTCATATGGGCTGTATATGGGCCAAGTGGGCATGGGTTAGAGCTGGTCAACCATGTCTGGGTCCTATTTGGGTTATGTGTGGGCTAAGTGGGCATGGGTGAGAAGTGGTCACCATTTATCGGTCCTGTTTGGGTTATGTGTGGGATAAGTGGGCATAGGTTAGAGCTGGTCAACCATGTCTGGGTCCTGTATGGGTTATAGATGAGCTAAGCGGGCATGGGTTTGAAAATTTGTTCTGGAGCCTTTTTGATATTTAATGCATGCTATGCTAATAGTAACCACCCTGAAGACTATTCTCAGTAGAACTATTCAATGGATGCCAAAACGATAGAGACATGGCCATGGAGCCTATGCTGCGAGATTGTGAAAGGACTAAAATAAGTGTAGGATTTTTGAGGACCAGAAGTCAGCTTTTATTAGGTTTGACATTGATTTAACTTATGGAACAATGCAAATTATGGTCGGGTTGTTGTTGGACTTTTTCCGCTTTTGACTAAGGGACGGGTGTTTTTATTTTCTGGGACTCTTTAGAACAAGCGGCACGGTGGCGGACTGGTTAGCAAGTCCGCATCACAGTACAGAAGTGCAAGGTTCTCCCTGTGCCTGCTAGGGTTTTCGCCGGTTTCCTCCCACTTTCCAAAAACATCCATGATAGGTTGATTGGTCACTGGTCCAAGGTCTGAGTGTGAGAGCGGATGGTTGCTTGTCTCTGTGTGCCCTGCGATTGACTGGCAACCAGTTCAGGGTGTACCCTGTCGACTGCCCGAAGACAGCTGGGATAGGCTCCAGCACTCCCGGGGACCCTTGTGAGGACAAGAAGCAGTACAGAGGATTGATTGATTTATTAAAATTAAAATTAAATTCATGTATTTATCTATGCTAAATTTAACAAGGCTGGACGTTATATTTTGTGAATTTACATGTACCCCCAACTGTGACTTAATAACCCTTAAGGGACAAGATAACATTTTATAATATACCAGACAGCTAAGATTGTCATCTATGAACTATTTGACAAGGCAGGTCCAGCATTGTCAGCCACATCCAACAGTCAACACAGTTACTTTTTTTTAAATAAACAAAATCAACATTATTAATTAATGTTATTTTATTAATTCTGTATGCTGTGAAAGATCTTTATTCAAAGTATATTTGAAGTTATTTCTACCTTATTGCTTGATTTTTGTAGATTCAAGTTGGAGTTGTCAAAATTACAGATTCTTTTGAAGGCAGCATATTCAAACTGTGAGAAAAGGAGCGAATGCAAGCTACGCGGTCTTTGAGGTGCGGCAGAAGAGCTGAAAGCACGGTGAGTCCCGAACGATAATTGAATTAATTAATTAATCTTGGGTAAATGTCTGGCTCTCATTTTTTAGACTTACTTTACAATGTGTTTTGTAATTTTTCAAGGTTGCCTGTGTTGGAAAACTGCTTGGTGCGTTAGCTAAAACACAGTATGCTAAAATGATAAGTGACGAGAACACAGAGGGTATATCAACAACGTACGTACTCGAATTATTTTGGGGAAAACTTAAGTACATTATAATCACCCTTTTAATAATACTGATAAGCGTTGTGTGTTTTATTTATTTTTATGAGGACCTTTACAACGAGCTACATATTGTTAGCATTGGGCCTACGACGCTAAACACAGTGTCCCTCGATCTCTCTCCAAAATTCTCCAAAAGACTTAAGCTTTCACTCAAATTAATACAATCTACTCCACTAGCTCATTTAAGGCTTTTTTGTGATGTGTTTGATTTGGGTAAGTAAAGCAAAACATATTAACTGTTGAATGTTGCCTGTTATTTAAATAATAGAAATTCAAGATGAAAGTTGAACAGATATTGAAATGCTAGATTGGCTCATTCAGAATCATGCCACAATGTGCTTTGTATGTTTTGTGTGTGGGTTTATCAAGCTCTAATTCAATGCAGTGTCCAAAACGAGCGCGCATAATTGTTGGATGAATGTTGGTTAATAGAGTCAGATAATAGTTAAAATTCCAACAGTTGAACAGATGTTGAAATGCTAGATTGGCTCATTCAGAATCATGCCACAATGTGCTTTGTATGTTTTGTGTGTAGGCTTATCAAGCTCTAATTCAATGCAGTGTTGAGCTGCATTTGAGAGGAACTACGTAAGTAACTAATGTGGAAAAATTGTGACTTCTTTGTGTACTTTTATTTTGAATATTCAAATTTTGTGGGTAAAGGTTAGAGAAAATAAGTTAAAAATGAGAGCTGTACAGGTATTTAAGTTTTTGGTTTGTAAAATACCCGAATGTGGGTTTCAGCAGGTGAGGCAATGATTGGACAGAGCAAAAGCTATGCTCCAAAATAGAAGTGATTACACCTTCACTAGACTAACCTGCAGCTAATTACATAATTATAAAATTAACACTTTAACCTGGCTTCCCCATCACAGATGTATTCTTTTAAATGCAAAGCTCTTTGTTCTAGCTTTTGTTGTTAAATGACATTCATGCCCAAGTGTCTATGCATCCATTGCAGGGATGTTTTCTCAAGTGACGAGTCTGAAGCCTGTGATGACGAAGTACCATCTACACCTCCCCATGGATTGTCACAGAGAAAAAGCTTCCTAACCAAGAGAGGCGCTGCAGAAGGTCCTTGAGTACGTCCAACATGTTGAGTCTGTGAGTCTACTGCAGGATCTAATGCAGGTATGAAAATGATGAAATTTTAATGTATTATCTTCAAAATTATAAATAATTATTTAATTTCTTGAAATATAAAATTAGGTACCCTAAACCCAAGTAGGAACCCCAGTCCCAGTACATTCCTGATTCTGGAGCTACAGAGATCAAACCATCCTACTGTATCACTAAATAGCCCCACCTCTAAAACCCTGATTCGGAAGGCCGAGTTGAAAGACTTCAGAGTTCAAGATGGTCAACTGCAACTATGATAAGCCGAATGTGTTCACCCCAAGTCGGAAACTGAGAAAAAGACTCAATTTTCACATGATTTCAGTCCCTTCTATATTTAAAAGAATGTATTGGGGCTCTAAAAATGTGAAATATTTTTACAAGTATTTCTTTTACTACTCATAGGCAGTTTCATAATAATAGTACAATTTGGCATCGTGTATTGTTTTTTGGTTCCATTCAAAATGCACAAGACGTATAGACATATTTTGTTTGTGGATCGCTGCAGCATCACACGAGCGCACAGAGACAAACGTGGCAGCAACTTAAAACAATTAAAATATCGAATCGAAATCGGGAACTGAAAATCAAAAATCGAATCGGGGCTTGAGTGAATCGTTACCTCCCTAATCATAATCATTTTGGTAGAATGTTGGGCTCTTGCCCTTTGAGTGTATATGGCGTTACCGAAGCTGTTCACTTAATCGACAATTCCTTTCCTGTGACGTTTATCATAACCAGTTTAACTGCCAAAATATTTTTAAGTGTGTGATGATTATCTGGATCGAGTGACACCCATGTTATAATGGTTGCAGGTATTGGTGGATTGGACGATAGTGTCAGAACAATGATGGCGTTCATCATGACAAATCCTCTGTCTCTGAAGTACAATCTCTTTGGACATCGTAGCAAGAACAAGCGCCGAGACCTGCCTTTTTCTGATGTTCTATACGGTAATATATTTTTTTTTTAAGGGATTGTGGTGTGAAGACATTTCAGCATGTCCCATAAGGTTTCACAATCATTAAATAGCTTTACTAAGTTGGCTTCTTGTCTTTTTTGTTTTAGGAGCACTGAAAAGGAATGGAGCCACAAAGGACATCAACGAGAAGGACACAGGCAACCCTGTCCAAGTGGTTCATGGGAGCTTGTGATCAAGGTGGGAATAGGGCAGTTCGAGCTCGGAGATCTCAAGGCAACTGTCAGGTTTAAAACGTCCTGACGCCATTTTTAGACTGAAGGTGGCATAAATCCAGACCAAACCAGTTAGAGTTTTGTTTTTGACCATTCGCGAATGGGAGAGGAAGTCAGGAGGTGAAGCAGGCGTCTTGCCAGTTCAATCTCGCGCACTCTCTCTCACTCTCTACCACCCGTTCGGTCTTTTATCAGCAACCTAAGCAGACAATGGAGGTCTGTCTGAAATTCTAGCAGGCAGGCAGGAAGCAATCAACCACAGTAGTCAGTCAGGAATTCGAAACTAAAGTGTGTGCGTGTGTTCCAGTTGTGCGCGTGTGTGCTAAAGCAATAATGTGAGTGTCTGTGTGTGTGCGCAATTATAACTGATACAAATAGTGTATAAAAACATGATTAGAAATACACAAACTATTTACATATCCTCATCCCATCTCACATTCACCCGTTTGTGGGTTTAAATCATGTCCTTACGGCTTTAAGACAGATCATCATAATGAAATCATACAACAGTGTGGTCATCCGTGGAGGGGCGAAAACCCTCAGTAGGGACAAAATTCCCCTCCTCCCTTCCGGCGTGGAACGAGATTCTCATGGTATGTTGGTCACTTGGGAATAAAACATAAAAAAACTTCAATATACCTAGTGAAAAATAACAAAACTGTCTCCACGCAGAGTTTGTCTCCACGCAGAGCTTGTCTCTGCGGCGACTTGATGGAGGCCCTTGCCTCGTTGTAGGAGGGGACAGCCGTCTTTACCTCCCGGATCTTCGTGTGTGGTGTATGTGTGTGCATGTGTGGGGGCAGGGGCAAAAGGGTCCATGTGTTATTTAGGTTTCAGTGTCCAGTTCGAGTTTGTCATTGTCCAGTTCGAATTCGTCATTCTCAACATCAATCAGGTTGTAATGGTACATTTGGGCAACAAACATGCAGTTAATAATCATCTTTGTCATAAGAATAATGCAACATGAACAGACTACACATAACAAAAATGAAAACCATAATTATCCCGATATATTGTCTTTCAAATTCTTCGTAGTGGTCATAACATCAATAATTGTTTCATTTTATTAAAAATGTAAATGCAGTAATGTTCTCCAATCAAGGCTAAAATTCTTTATGTACGTCATTAATTTCCAAACAATATCTAATCTTTTTGTTCTGTGGCTTCAACATTCGTATCTGTGGCTGGTTGTGCGGTTCCGATGTGCGTGTGGTCCGATATTGTGACTCAGGTGGGCTCCTGTTCGAGGGATTCGCGTTGCTCGGCCTTTAGCTGGAAACCGGAGAAGCTTGTACTGCAACTGGTGGATCCAGCTGCCACGCCCCGCGACCTTTGCTGCCGTCGGGGTCACTGCAATCATCTGGCGAGGGCCATCTCAGCATTCACTTGTCCCAACGAAGTCGTTTCAGCACCTTGAAGAAGAGTTGGTCTCCCACACGGACGTGATTTCTCTGTGGATCAGAACACACTGACCAGTAATTGCGTCTTTTTTTTTTTTTTCTTTTTGGTCAAAACATGTTTCCCATGTGGACTGGGACTGATGTGCCAGTCGCTGGTGGTTCTGATGAACCTGAGAGTCGATAGGGGATAGTGTCCTAACTTCGGCTGGCACTATCCTCATTGTTGTGATTGAAACACAGTCTGGTCATTGTCTCCTTTTTTTCCCTCATTGTCTTGATAAGTCTGCCCTTAACAGTCCCATTAGTGCGTTCCACAAGTCCTGCAGACTGTATGCACAATGACGCTTTGAGTCAATTTTGCAACAACTGTCCCACTTGTTACAACATCATTCACAAAATGCATAATTTTCACTTCAAATCACTTCTTGAAATTCCAAATGTCAGGATAATTTGTGTTAGGTTGAAGATGTATTTTATCCCATATTTTACTCTATTAGTATTGCAAAAGAATTGTTCCACAGCGTGACCCATGTTTGACCATATGGATGAGAAGACTTCACAGAGAAGCGGATGCCTGAAGACTGGATCAACGTCTGCAACATCAAAGGAGGTGTGCTGAGACACACCTCTGAAACAAAAGGACTGAGACTTTAGTACCAGAGCACTAAAAGGGCATATCTGCCTTTTCAATCAGTGGATGACTGCCATTGATGTCTGTCTTTCCTCTTGTGTCTGAGATGTTTACATGTTCCTGCTGGTGCTCCCCCCTTCATCCCTTAGTGCAAATACATTGTATTGTTAGGGACTTCCCTAATAAAATAGAGGGCTCGGCGGAGTGTGCTCCAGAACGAATTTGGAGATGTAACTGAGCACACCTCCGTTCGTTCTCCTCGCGAGTAAAAGATCAACTCTTGTCTTCCTTCCATTCATTTAGCCTATGTTCAGTGAATGCTTAGGTGATTGAACCTGACAATTTGATTACACAACACTTTTTCCAACTGTTTTAGCATCAACATATGTTGTCGGAAACAACTTAATCCATTTTGAAAACATATGAATTACAACCAAACAATATTGCATCTCAAACAAATAACACTGTCTAAAAAAAAGTTTTTTGTTGAAAAGTCTGTATGTGGGAACAATTTCATATCATACTACCCCTCTCTTGACACATAGTTATGCTCTTGTGTCACTCTTATTACTTTTCCAATCAATGAATTAGGCAGCCAGGATTTGCCATCTGCCAATTTGCTGATCCTGTCCTCAGCAATGTTTGCACCTTTGTTCTCCCAATGTGTGCGTTCAATTACTGGTACCTTTTTCCCTGGCGTGGGATCAAATTGTCAAGTTGATTTTCTGCGTGTGTGTGCGTGTGGGGGTGTGTTCATTTTCCCTTTTAGCTGCGCTGTGTCGATATAAAGGCGAGGCAGTTTCCAATTGTAATTGTGTCATTTTCTGTTAAGTGAATTTTGCGTTCACAAATAACTATTTTAGACGTGCTTTATGCACAACTTTTCTTTTCCTGTTGTGGTTTTTAAAGCCCAATGTCGACAGAACGCATGAACATTTATCTTGACTGTCAGTCCACATTGTAACCATACAACTCATACAAGATGGGAAACCCCAAATTTTAATTAGCTCACACCCGCCTACGCTCTTCCTGCTTATCCTAACAATCTCTTATCCGTTGGTATCACAATGTTAGTACTCCCATCGCATAAAAGTCAGTTTGATTTCAGGCTGCGACCTTGGTTCTCAAACACTTTTACTTCTTATCAGTCTGGAATGCGCACCTGGTCTGTGTTACAAGTCTGAGTTCCTCCAGTCGGGAGGAAGGTCAAGTCGCGGTTTGGTGATAATTTGGACGGCTCCACAGTCGTGTGGCGCCTCCTAGATGATGCGGGGAAAAAATGACGCTGGGCTGAAATGCACCGCAACTTATCAGTATAATGTGTCCCTGTGACAATTAGGCCGGCGTGCAATGTGAATGTGGTGGGAAAAGAATGTAATTTTTTGATTCCTTAAAGCAGCAGTGAAAGCTCTTAATCACACTCTAAGTGGTTCTCTGCCACGAAATCCAAATTGTTGTGACTAAATATGCAAATGAATTCATTTTGCCCTGGTTCCTGCAGTAACCCAGGCTAATGAAGTCATTTTTTGCAGTCACTGTTTTGCTCAAATGGCTTATAATAATTTGGTAGTGCGTTAAGATGCTTTGTCGATACAATCTTGTAGTGTATCTTCACAAGTTCCAACATACACAACCCATTCCATGGCCATGACGATACTGTTTTAAAGATTACCAAGGCTTGTTGGACCTTTCTCTGCCACATAAATTACAGCCCTGAGAGGCACTGGGCCTCAACTTTATCTATGAAGGGTCAGGGATTTAATGGGGGTCACCGAGGCGTCCCAAGGAAAGTTTTTACAGAAAAGTGGTCTGGCAATATCTTTTCTCTTTCTTATCACTGACAATGCGCCCCTTTAAAGTTTTGACGTTTGTTTGAATTCGCCCGTGCTTATTAATTCTATTGAAGTCCAATTTTGCCAGTGTATCACGGCCTAATGAGTAAAACGCATGTTGATGTAGAACTCCTTCTACACACACTTTTATGTTTGACTTTTTACGTCACGTGATCCTCCATTGCTACCACATCTCGTCCTGAAAAGTTAATGTTTTGTAACAAGACTTACTGCTTCCTCCTTTCTTTCTTTTCTTTTTCCTTCCTTCTGCCCAACACGTTCATGCTTTCTGTGCATAATTTAGAATTTTCTTTTCCATTTTACAAGTTGGCCAATTTAAATTAGGTTGTTTTATTTGAAAAGCCTGTAATTCTCTTTTTTTTCCCCTTTTCACCTAATCACAAATTTCTTATCACAAAAATGAACATGTTAATTCTATTTTATTTCCTATTTTTCCAATCTTGTGACTCATTTCACTTCAACCAGTTCTACCTTAAAGTGGACAAGTACACATCAATGTTTTTTGTAGTTTCTATTTTCTTCTCTGCTTTAATGAAAATTATAGCCCTTCTAGCCAAATTTTTCCTGTGTCATTTCTATCTCTGCATTTCATTCCATTTCTGGCCTACCTTAATACTAAAACAAAAATGCTCTTTCAAAAATTAAAACTATCTAAAACTAGTGATGGCAAAATGAAGCCCCATAAAGCAGCCAAGCCCTGCAGGGAAATACTTCACACACGAATGGGCTTCGAGATGCTTCATTTTTCTTGACTACGCCATCCCATGGACAGAAAAATGTATAACATGCTTGGTGCATGCAATAAAATGGTGAGCTGTAAATCATGCTCTGCCCACCAAACAATATGTATTTGAAGAGTGATTTTAATTGTTCTGTTTTACTTTGTCTTCTAACTTCTCCAATATTCAGACAGCTCCGCCGAGACCAACGTTTCACCCCCACACTGATATAAAATGGACCCAACCGTTTGGGTCTCTTTCCAAATTTGGTACCAAAGCCTCCCCCACAGTGCGGCAGCTATCTTGAATTGGCCCGTTCCCAGAAAGTTTTACTTCATTCAGTGTCATTCAGTATTATTCAAAATCTTTCAGTGTCATTCCAAATCATTCAATGTCATTCACAATCTTTCCACATCCTTCCACCTTCCATCGTTCAGTGTCATTTCACATTCTCTTTCATATATAACATAACATAACAATAACATAATCCTGGGTCAGCAGACACCTAATTAATGTGTTAATACATGATACATTTTTCTATAAGCAACCCTTATGATTGTAACGTATTTTTAATTCTTTCTAGGCGGGAACTGTCCGAACAAAAAATTCATGCAATTTGTAATTAGACACTTTGTCATACAAAAAGTCACTCAGGGCAAGAGAAAAAAAATTGTCACTTGCCCAAGTTGGGCAAGTAATTTGGCCACTCGGGCAAGGCAAATTTTAGTGGCACTTGCCCTATGGGCAAGCAGTTTTTAAAGTTAACTTCGAACCCTGTGATGGTGTCTTGTGACCTGTCTTTATCAGCTGATGTTCCATGAAGGCGTGCCTTACCTGTCACAAGAATGAAGGCAAGTCACGCCCCCCGCTGTCCATTCACTCCGCCAAGACGCTGCTCCAGGTGGTAGAGAGGATGAAGGCTCCCTTGTCTCTGTTCATGGTTTTTATGCCTCGCTTGCAGATCTCAATGGCCTCTCTGATCCAGCGCTGTAGTTTGTTCTCTTCTGTGCGGATGACCCTGCCCTTCTCCCGGTCCATGATGTGGTTTTCCCTTTTGCAGTGGTCAGTGATTGCTGATTTGTAATGTTCATGTTGTGCTTGTTCTTTTACTGCTCTGATTTTTTAATTTTTTTGACAGGTAAGTCACACCCTCATGGAACATCAGCTGATAAAGACTGGTCTCAAGACACCATCATGCGACACTCTGAAGAAGGCGAAAGACTCGCTGAAACATGTCAGGTAAAAAATTAACCTAAAACATAAATGTCTGCTTTTAATGAATCAGTCAAATATCAATAATAAGAAGACAAAATGAACCTAATACAAATAAATGAATGCTTAATAACTCCCCTGCACATGCTCCTAAAAATCCAAACCTTCACCTGTAAATAAAACGTCCCGACCTGAAGACATCTTAATGTTATTATTTTGTTTTACACACAGCGCCGCCAAGTGGAATCAAAAATTTGTTTTTATTTAAATTTTCACGTACTGCACGGTGCCCTTCTGACGAATCCGACTGAAAATTAGTCAGAAAAGACTCAAGACAATGATCTTACTCTCTGCCGAATTTTGTGACGTTTTGGCAAAAGGCGTGGCTATTACGGTGCTGAAAAGTCCGATTGTACTTTGTGACAACAAAAGCTCCGGCAACATGACTCAGATGATCCTATCTTCTCGAAGTTGTACACATTTGAGGATACTTCAGCTCTGAAGACTTCTACCAACTTATTTTTCATCGTAGTAGTAGCGCCACCAACTGGTAAAAGCTAATACAAGTTATTTTCTTGGATGTTTTTCTCCGTGCAACTCAACAAGGTCGCCCTCATATATGCTCGGATTACTGTTTCGGCCATGAGGATGTCACAATACGAAATTCGTCCTTTTTCGTGAAAGGTTGTGGGAGTGGCATTGCACTGTTCGGCAATAAAACAACGCTGATTATGAGGTTGTAAATATGAACGACAACTCGTGAAACTTTACACACACATCAGGCCGAGCAAATTTATCAATATTTTATACGTTAGTTGTGCAGCTTTTTTGAAATGGCTCGCCATGGCCCTCGAGAAATGTTCAAAAAAGCAACCCTGGTTGAGTGTTTCACCTCGCCTTTTGTAAATTTTATGGAGTACAGTGAACCCTCGGTTATCGCGGTTAATGGGGACCGAGACCACCCGCGAAAACTGAAAATCCGCGAAGTAGCGGCACACCTTCAAAAATGCTTAAAAAAAATACAATATATATAATAAATATATAATATATATATATATATATATATATATATATATATATATATATATATATACGGGGAGAGAGAGAGTGAAATTCATGTTATAACAAAAAAAACAAATTATTATTAAAACATATTATTTTTTAATTCCCCAGCCATTCTTTTTGTATTTATTTAATTACTCCGACTTTTACCTGCTGGTACGCCGTCCGGTGTACCCTGTGAAATGAAAGGTGGCATTCTTTATTTATTTATTCATTTATTCATTCATAACTGACAGCCTCGCGCTCCGCTCGTGCCCGGGCGGAAGAGGTGCTCCAATTCGGCTTAACTGTGACACACGCCCGCCCTCCTCCCCCGGAACTTCCATTCGGTTAAACTTAGGGGCCGCTTGGCACCGCCCGTGCCCGGGGAAGGTGCTCCTCTTCGGCTTACTGTGACGCGAGCATGCCCTCCTCCTCCGGAGCTTCCATTCAGTTAAACTTAGGGGCCGCTTGAAACCGCCCGTGCCCGGGGAAGGTGCTCCTCTTCGGCTTACTGTGACGCGAGCATCCCCTCCTCCTCCGGAGCTTCCATTCGGTTAAACTTAGGGGCCGCTTGGAACCGCCCGTGCCCGTGGAAGGTGCTCCTCTTCGGCTTACTGTGACGCGAGCATGCCCTCCTCCTCCGGAGCTTCCATTCGGTTAAACTTAGGGGCCGCTTGGCACCGCCCGTGCCCGGGGAAGGTGTTCCTCTACGGCTTAACTGCCACGCACGCCGGCCGGAGCTCTGGTACGGTCCAAACCGCGCGAAACGTCGCCACCGATCGTGTCCGGGGGAACGTGCTCTTCTTCGTCCACTCTCCTCTTCGCCCACGCTCTTCTTCGGCGCACGCCGGCCGTCTAACCGCTCCAGCGCCCCGTCGTGCCGCTCGGCGAAACTACAATGCCCCCGAATATTTTTTAGACCCGCGAAGCACTGAACCCGCGAAAGGTGAACCGCGAAGTAGCGAGGGTTCACTGTATGTATAAGACCAAGACCTACAAAAAAGTCTCTTGGAGCAATGAGCTAGGTTTTACAGGAAGTCGGCCATTTTTAATTTCCTTAAAAGGGGGCGGGTCACCACAATGGACTTTGTGTAGAAATTATTATTGGGGCCCGAGCAGCGACGGCGGCGAGGTCCCTATTGTTTTTGTAGAAATTATTATTAGGGCCCGAGCAGCGACCGCTACGAGGTCCCCATTGTTTTTGTGGAAATTATTATTATTTTTATTATTATTATTAGGGCCCGAGCAGTGACCGCTGCGAGGTCCCTATTGTTTTTCTAGAAATTGTTATTAGGGCCCGAGCTGCGACGGCTGCGAGGTCCCTATTGTTTTTGTAGAAAATATTATTACTTTTATTATTAATAATATTATTATTATTATTATTAGGGCCTGAGCAGCGACCGCTGCGAAGTCCCTATTGTTTTTGTAGAAATTATTATTATTATTATTTTTCCGATTGTTCGATCGCATTTTTGACCCCCGAAACATGCACAAAAACTCACCAAACTTGGCAGTCTCATCGGGCATGGCGAAAAATTTGATATTTTAACGTCTAATATGAACAGGAAGTGAGTTATGAATTTTTGAAAGTCCGACTTTTGCCCTTTTTTGCATGTTTACAGGGGTCATTCTTTTGCACCCTGATCCTAAAGGCTTCATCTGATTGCCTTAAAGTTCTGTCTGGAGCATCTTAAGACCTGGGACAAACACTGGGGCTAAAATTTTTTGTTTCCGAAATACTATATGACGGGGGCGGGGCTTCAAAGTTTTCACTTAAGATTTCCTTCGCCGCAATGGACAAAATGCTTAATAACTCTCCTGCACGTGCTGCTAAAAATCCAAAACTTCACATGTACATAAAGAGTCGGTACCTGAAGACATCTATATGTTTATATTCAGTTATACACCTTGCGCCAATCAATATAAATTTTTACATTTTGACGTACTGCACGGTGCCCTTTTAACGAATCCGATTGAAAATTGGCTAGAAAAGACTCAAGACATTGATCTTACTCTATCCCTATTTTTATGACTTTCCTTCAAAGGGCGTGGCTATTACGGTGCCGCAGAGTCTGATTATTCTCCGTGGCAACAAAAGTTCCTGCAAAATGATTCAGATGATCCATCTTCTGGAAATCTTTCACATTTGAGGATATTCAGGCCCTGAAGACGGCTGCCAACTTATTTTTGATCGCAGTGGTAGCGCCACCAACTGGTTAAAACAAATACAAATTATTTTCGTTGATGTTTTTCTCCGGGCAGGTTAACAAAATCTACCTTATATTTGCTCGGATGAGTGTTTAGGCCTTGAGCATGTCACAATACGAAAGTCTTTCGCCTTCTTCAGAGTGTCACATGATGGTGTCTTGTGACCCGTCTTTATCAGTTGATGTTCCATGAGGGCGTGACTTACCTGTCACAAGAATGAAGGCAAGTCACGCCCCCCGCTGTCCGTTCACTCCGCCAAGATGCTGGTCCAGGTGGTAGAGAGGATGAAGGCTCCCTTGTCTCTGTTCATGGTTTTTATGCCTCGCTTGCAGATCTCAATGGCCTCTCTGATCCAGCGCTGTTGTTTGTTCTCTTCTGTGCGGATGACCCTGCCCTTCTCCCGGTCCATGATGTGGTTTTCCCTTTTGCAGTGGTCAGTGATTGCTGATTTGTAATGTTCATGTTGTGCTTGTTCTTTTACTGCTCTGATTTTTTCATTTTTTTGACAGGTAAGTCACACCCTCATGGAACATCAGCTCAAGACACCATCATGCGACACTCTGAAGAAGGCGAAAGACTCGCCGAAACATGTCAGGTAAAAAATTAACCTAAAACATAATTGTCTGCTTTTAATGAATCAGTCAAATATCAATAATAAGAAGACAAAATGAACCTAATACAAATAAATGAATGCTTAATAACTCCCCTGCACATGCTCCTAAAAATCCAAACCTTCACCTGTAAATAAAACGTCCCGACCTGAAGACATCTTAATGTTATTATTTTGTTATACACACAGTGCCGCCAAGTGGAATCAAAAATGTGTTTTTATTTTAATTTTCACGTACTGCACGGTGCCCTTTTGACGAATCCGACTGAAAATTAGTCAGAAAAGACTCAAGACAATGATCTTACTCTCTGCCGAATTTTGTGACGTTTTGGCAAAAGGCGTGGCTATTAAGGTGCTGAAAAGTCCGATTGTACTCTGTGGCAACAAAAGCTCCGGCAACATGACTCAGATGATCCTATCTTCTCGAAGTTGTACACATTTGAGGATACTTCAGCCCTGAAGACATCTACCAACTTATTTTACATCGTAGTAGTAGCGCCACCAACTGGTAAAAGCTAATACAAGTTATTTTCTTGGATGTTTTTCTCCGTGCAACTCAACAAGGTCGCCCTCATATATGCTCGGATGACTGTTTCGGCCATGAGGATGTCACAATACGAAATTCGTCCTTTTTCGTGAAAAGTTGTGGGAGTGGCATTGCACTGTTCGGCAATAAAACAAAGCTGATTATGAGGTTCTAAATATGAACGACAACTCGTAAAACTTTACACACACATCAGGCCGAGCAAATTTATCAATATTTTATACGTTAGTTGTGCAGCTTTTTTTAAATGGCTCGCCATGGCCCTCGAGAAATGTTAAAAAAAAGCAGCTCTGGTTGAGTGTTTCACCTCGCTTTTTGTAAATTTTATGGAGTACAGTGAACCCTCGGTTATCGCGGTTAATGGGGACCGAGACCACCCGCGAAAACTGAAAATCCGCGAAGTAGCGGCGCACCTTCAAAAATGCTTAAAAAAAATATACAATATATATAATAAATATATATATATATATATATATATATATATATATATATATATATATATATATATATATATATATATATATATATATATATATATATATATATATATATACGGGGAGAGAGAGAGTGAAATTCATGTTATAACAAAAAAAACAAATTATTATTAAAACGTATTATTTTTTTATTCCCCAGCCATTCTTTTTGTATTTATTTAATTACTCCGACTTTTACCTGCTGGTACGCCGTCCGGTGTGCCCTGTGAAATGAAAGGTAGCATTCTTTATTTATTTATTCATTTATTCATTCATAACTGACAGCCTCGCGCTCCGCTCGTGCCCGGGCAGAAGAGGTGCTCCAATTCGGCTTAACTGTGACACACGCCCGCCCTCCTCCCCCGGAGCTTCCATTCGGTTAAACTTAGGGGCCGCTTGGCACCGCCGTGCCCGGGGAAGGTGCTCCTCTTCGGCTTACTGTGACGCGAGCATGCCCTCCTCCTCCGGAGCTTCCATTCGGTTAAACTTAGGGCCGCTTGGAACCGCCCGTGCCCGGGGAAGGTTGCTCCTCTTCGGCTTACTGTGACGCGAGCATGCCCTCCTCCTCCGGAGCTTCCATTCGGTTAAACTTAGGGGCCGCTTGGAACCGCCCGTGCCCGAGGAAGGTGCTCCTCTTCGGCTTACTGTGACGCGAACATGCCCTCCTCCTCCGGAGCTTCCATTCGGTTAAACTTCGGGGCCGCTTGGCACCGCCCGTGCCCGGGGAAGGTGCTCCTCTACGGCTTAACTGCCACACACGACCGGCCGGAGCTCTGGTACGGTCCGAACCCGCGCGAAACGTCGCCACCGATCGTGTCCGGGGGAACGTGCTCTTCTTCGTCCACTCTCCTCTTCGCCCACGTTCTTCTTCGGCGCACGCCGGCCGTCTAACCGCTCAGCGCCCCGTCGTGCCGACTTGGCGAAACTACAATGCCCCCGAATATTTTTTAGACCCGCGAAGCACTGAACCCGCGAAAGGTGAACCGCGAAGTAGCGAGGGTTCACTGTATGTATAAGACCAAGACCTACAAAAAAGTCTCTTGGAGCAATGAGCTAGGTTTTACAGGAAGTCGGCCATTTTGAATTTACTTAAAAGGGGGCGGGTCACCACAATGGACTTTGTGTAGAAATTATTATTGGGGCCCGAGCAGCGACCGCGGCGAGGTCCCTATTGTTTTTGTAGAAAATATTATTACTTTTATTATTATTATTATTATTATTATTATTATTAGGGCCTGAGCAGCGACCGCTGCGAAGTCCCTATTGTTTTTGTAGAAATTAGTATTATTATTATTTTTCCGATTGTTCGATCGCATTTTTGACCCCCGAAACATGCACAAAAACTCACCAAACTTGGCAGTCTCATCGGGCATGGCGAAAAATTTTATATTTTTTAACGTCTAATATGAACCAGGAAGTGAGTTATGAATTTTTGAAAGTCCGACTTTTGCCCTTTTTTTGCATGTTTACAGGGGTCATTCTTTTGCACCCTGATCCTAAAGGCTTCATCTGATTGCCTTAAAGTTCTGTCTGGAGCATCTTAAGACCTGGGACAAACACTGGGGCTAAAATTTTTGTTTCCGAAATACTATATGACGGGGGCGGGGCTTCAAAGTTTTCACTTAAGATTTCCTTCGCCGCAATGGACAAAATGCTTAATAACTCTCCTGCACATGCTGCTAAAAATCCAAAACTTCACATGTACATAAAGAGTCGGTACCTGAAGACATCTATATGTTTATATTCAGTTATACACCTTGCGCCAATCAATATCAATTTTTACATTTTGACGTACTGCACGGTGCCCTTTTAACGAATCCGATTGAAAATTGGCTAGAAAAGACTCAAGACATTGATCTTACTCTATCCCTATTTTTATGACTTTCCCTCAAAGGGCGTGGCTATTACGGTGCCGCAGATTCTGATTATTCTCCGTGGCAACAAAAGTTCCTGCAAAATGATTCAGATGATCCATCTTCTGGAAATCTTTCACATTTGAGGATATTCAGGCCCTGAAGACGGCTGCCAACTTATTTTGATCGCAGTGGTAGTGCCACCAACTGGTTAAAACAATACAAATTATTTTTGTTGATGTTTTTCTCCGGGCAAGTGAACAAAATCTACCTTATATTTGCTCGGATGAGTGTTTAGGCCTTGAGCATGTCACAATACGAAAGTCTTTCGCCTTCTTCAGAGTGTCACATGATGCTGTCTTGTGACCCGTCTTTATCAGCTGATGTTCCATGAGGGCGTGACTTACCTGTCACAAGAATGAAGGCAAGTCACGCCCCCCGCTGTCCGTTCACTCCGCCAAGATGCTGGTCCAGGTGGTAGAGAGGATGAAGGCTCCCTTGTCTCTGTTCATGGTTTTTATGCCTCGCTTGCAGATCTCAATGGCCTCTCTGATCCAGCGCTGTTGTTTGTTCTCTTCTGTGCGGATGACCCTGCCCTTCTCCAGGTCCATGATGTGGTTTTCCCTTTTGCAGTGGTCAGTGATTGCTGATTTGTAATGTTCATGTTGTGCTTGTTCTTTTACTGCTCTGATTTTTTCATTTTTTTGACAGGTAAGTCACACCCTCATGGAACATCAGCTCAAGACACCATCATGCGACACTCTGAAGAAGGCGAAAGACTCGCCGAAACATGTCAGGTAAAAAATTAACCTAAAACATAATTGTCTGCTTTTAATGAATCAGTCAAATATCAATAATAAGAAGACAAAATGAACCTAATACAAATAAATGAATGCTTAATAACTCCCCTGCACATGCTCCTAAAAATCCAAACCTTCACCTGTAAATAAAACGTCCCGACCTGAAGACATCTTAATGTTATTATTTTGTTATACACACAGTGCCGCCAAGTGGAATCAAAAATTTGTTTTTATTTTAATTTTCACGTACTGCACGGTGCCCTTTTGACGAATCCGACTGAAAATGAGTCAGAAAAGACTCAAGACAATGATCTTACTCTCTGCCGAATTTTGTGACGTTTGGCAAAAGGCGTGGCTATTAAGGTGCTGAAAAGTCCGATTGTACTCTGTGGCAACAAAAGCTCCGGCAACATGACTCAGATGATCCTATCTTCTCGAAGTTGTACACATTGAGGATACTTCAGCCCTGAAGACATCTACCAACTTATTTTACATCGTAGTAGTAGCGACACCAACTGGTAAAAGCTAATACAAGTTATTTTCTTGGATGTTTTTCTCCGTGCAACTCAACAAGGTCGCCCTCATATATGCTCGGATGACTGTTTCGGCCATGAGGATGTCACAATACGAAATTCGTCCTTTTTCATGAAAAGTTGTGGGAGTGGCATTGCACTGTTCGTCAATAAAACAAAGCTGATTATGAGGTTCTAAATATGAACGACAACTCGTAAAACTTTACACACACATCAGGCCGAGCAAATTTATCAATATTTTATACGTTAGTTGTGCAGCTTTTTTGAAATGGCTCGCCATGGCCCTCGAGAAATGTTAAAAAAAGCAGCTCTGGTTGAGTGTTTCACCTCGCTTTTTGTAAATTTTATGGAGTACAGTGAACCCTCGGTTATCGCGGTTAACGGGGACCGAGACCACCCGCGAAAACTGAAAATCCGCGAAGTAGCGGCGCACCTTCAAAAATGCTTAAAAAAATATACAATATATATAATAAATATATATATATATATATATAATATACGGGGAGAGAGAGAGTGAAATTCATGTTATAACAAAAAAACCAAATTATTATTAAAACGTATTATTTTTTTATTCCCCAGCCATTCTTTTTGTATTTATTTAATTACTCCGACTTTTACCTGCTGGTACGCCGTCCGGTGTGCCCTGTGAAATGAAAGGTGGCATTCTTTATTTATTTATTCATTTATTCATTCATAACTGACAGCCTCGCGCTCCGCTCGTGCCCGGGCAGAAGAGGTGCTCCAATTTGGCTTAACTGTGACACACGCCCGCCCTCCTCCCCCGGAGCTTCCATTCGGTTAAACTTAGGGGCCGCTTGGCACCGCCCGTGCCCGGGGAAGGTGCTCCTCTTCGGCTTACTGTGACGCGAGCATGCCCTCCTCCTGCGGAGCTTCCATTCGGTTAAACTTAGGGGCCGCTTGGAACCGCCCGTGCCCGGGGAAGGTGCTCCTCTTCGGCTTACTGTGACGCGAGCATGCCCTCCTCCTCCGGAGCTTCCATTCGGTTAAACTTAGGGGCCGCTTGGCACCGCCCGTGCCCGGGGAAGGTGCTCCTCTACGGCTTAACTGCCACGCACGCCGGCCGGAGCTCTGGTACGGTCCGAACCGCGCGAAACGTCGCCACCGATCGTGTCCGGGGGAACGTGCTCTTCTTCGTCCACTCTCCTCTTCGCCCACGCTCTTCTTCGGCGCACGCCGGCCGTCTAACCGCTCCAGCGCCCCGTCGTGCCGCTCGGCGAAACTACAATGCCCCCGAATATTTTTTAGACCCGCGAAGCACTGAACCCGCGAAAGGTGAACCGCGAAGTAGCGAGGGTTCACTGTATGTATAAGACCAAGACCTACAAAAAAGTCTCTTGGAGCAATGAGCTAGGTTTTACAGGAAGTCGGCCATTTTGAATTTACTTAAAAGGGGGCGGGTCACCACAATGGACTTTGTGTAGAAATTATTATTGGGGCCCGAGCAGCGACCGCGGCGAGGTCCCTATTGTTTTTGTAGAAAATATTATTACTTTTATTATTATTATTATTAGGGCCTGAGCAGCGACCGCTGCGAAGTCCCTATTGTTTTTGTAGAAATTATTATTATTATTATTTTTCCGATTGTTCGATCGCATTTTTGACCCCCGAAACATGCACAAAAACTCACCAAACTTGGCAGTCTCATCGGGCATGGCGAAAAATTTGTTATTTTAACGTCTAATATGAACAGGAAGTGAGTTATGAATTTTTGAAAGTCCGACTTTTGCCCTTTTTTGCATGTTTACAGGGGTCATTCTTTTGCACCCTGATCCTAAAGGCTTCATCTGATTGCCTTAAAATTCTGTCTGTAGCATCTGAAGACCTGGGACAAACACTGGGGCTAAAATTTTTTGTTTCCGAAATACTATATGACGGGGGCGGGGCTTCAAAGTTTTCACTTAAGATTTCCTTCGCCGCAATGGACAAAATGCTTAATAACTCTCCTGCACATGCTGCTAAAAATCCAAAACTTCACATGTACATAAAAAGTCTGTACCTGAAGACATCTATATGTTTATATTCAGTTATACACCTTGCGCCAATCAATATCATTTTTTACATTTTGACTTACTGCACGGTGCCCTTTTAACGAATCTGATTGAAAATTGGCTAGAAAAGACTCAAGACATTGATCTTACTCTATCCCTATTTTTGTGACTTTCCTTCGAAGGGCGTGGCTATTACGGTGCCGCAGAGTCTGATTATTCTCCGTGGCAACAAAAGTTCCTGCAAAATGATTCAGATGATCCATCTTCTCGAAATTTTTCACATTTGAGGATATTCAGGCCCTGAAGACGGCTGCCAACTTATTTTTGATCGCAGTGGTAGCGCCACCAACTGGTTAAAACAAATACAAATTATTTTCGTTGATGTTTTTCTCCGGGCAGGTGAACAAAATCTACCTTATATTTGCTCGGATGAGTGTTTAGGCCTTGAGCATGTCACAATACGAAAGTCTTTCGCCTTCTTCAGAGTGTCACATGATGCTGTCTTGTGACCCGTCTTTATCAGCTGATGTTCCATGAGGGCGTGACTTACCTGTCACAAGAATGAAGGCAAGTCACGCCCCCGCTGTCCGTTCACTCCGCCAAGATGCTGGTCCAGGTGGTAGAGAGGATGAAGGCTCCCTTGTCTCTGTTCATGGTTTTTATGCCTCGCTTGCAGATCTCAATGGCCTCTCTGATCCAGCGCTGTTGTTTGTTCTCTTCTGTGCGGATGACCCTGCCCTTCTCCCGGTCCATGATGTAGTTTTCCCTTTTGCAGTGGTCAGTGATTGCTGATTTGTAATGTTCATGTTGTGCTTGTTCTTTTACTGCTCTGATTTTTTTCATTTTTTTGACAGGTAAGTCACACCCTCATGGAACATCAGCTCAAGACACCATCATGCGACACTCTGAAGAAGGCGAAAGACTCGCCGAAAGATGTCAGGTAAAAAATTAACCTAAAACATAATTGTCTGCTTTTAATGAATCAGTCAAATATCAATAATAAGAAGACAAAATGAACCTAATACAAATAAATGAATGCTTAATAACTCCCCTGCACATGCTCCTAAAAATCCAAACCTTCACCTGTAAATAAAACGTCCCGACCTGAAGACATCGTAATGTTATTATTTTGTTATACACACAGTGCCGCCAAGTGGAATCAAAAATTTGTTTTTATTTTAATTTTCACGTACTGCACGGTGCCCTTTTGACGAATCCGACTGAAAATTAGTCAGAAAAGACTCAAGACAATGATCTTACTCTCTGCCGAATTTTGTGACGTTTTGGCAAAAGGCGTGGCTATTAAGGTGCTGAAAAGTCCGATTGTACTCTGTGGCAACAAAAGCTCCGGCAACATGACTCAGATGATCCTATCTTCTCGAAGTTGTACACATTTGAGGATACTTCAGCCCTGAAGACATCTACCAACTTATTTTACATCGTAGTAGTAGCGCCACCAACTGGTAAAAGCTAATACAAGTTATTTTCTTGGATGTTTTTCTCCGTGCAACTCAACAAGGTCGCCCTCATATATGCTCGGATGACTGTTTCGGCCATGAGGATGTCACAATACGAAATTCGTCCTTTTTCGTGAAAAGTTGTGGGAGTGGCATTGCACTGTTCGGCAATAAAACAAAGCTGATTATGAGGTTCTAAATATGAACGACAACTCGTAAAACTTTACACACACATCAGGCCGAGCAAATTTATCAATATTTTATACGTTAGTTGTGCAGCTTTTTTGAAATGGCTCGCCATGGCCCTCGAGAAATGTTAAAAAAAGCAGCTCTGGTTGAGTGTTTCACCTCGCTTTTTGTAAATTTTATGGAGTACAGTGAACCCTCGGTTATCGCGGTTAATGGGGACCGAGACCACCCGCGAAAACTGAAAATCCGCGAAGTAGCGGCGCACCTTCAAAAATGCTTAAAAAAAATATACAATATATATAATAATATATATATATATATATATATATATATATATATATATATATATATATATATATATATATATATATATATATATACGGGGAGAGAGAGAGTGAAATTCATGTTATAACAAAAAAACCAAATTATTATTAAAACGTATTATTTTTTTATTCCCCAGCCATTCTTTTTGTATTTATTTAATTACTCCGACTTTTACCTGCTGGTACGCCGTCCGGTGTGCCCTGTGAAATGAAAGGTGGCATTCTTTATTTATTTATTCATTTATTCATTCATAACTGACAGCCTCGCGCTCCGCTCGTGCCCGGGCAGAAGAGGTGCTCCAATTTGGCTTAACTGTGACACACGCCCGCCCTCCTCCCCCGGAGCTTCCATTCGGTTAAACTTAGGGGCCGCTTGGCACCGCCCGTGCCCGGGGAAGGTGCTCCTCTTCGGCTTACTGTGACGCGAGCATGCCCTCCTCCTCCGGAGCTTCCATTCGGTTAAACTTAGGGGCCGCTTGGAACCGCCCGTGCCCGGGGAAGGTGCTCCTCTACGGCTTAACTGCCACGCACGCTGGCCGGAGCTCTGGTACGGTCCGAACCGCGCGAAACGTCGCCACCGATCGTGTCCGGGGGAACGTGCTCTTCTTCGTCCACTCTCCTCTTCGCCCACGCTCTTCTTCGGCGCACGCCGGCCGTCTAACCGCTCCAGCGCCCCGTTGTGTCGCTCGGCGAAACTACAATGCCCCCGAATATTTTTTAGACCCGCGAAGCACTGAACCCGCGAAAGGTGAACCGCGAAGTAGCGAGGGTTCACTGTATGTATAAGACCAAGACCTACAAAATAGTCTCTTGGAGCAATGAGCTAGGTTTTACAGGAAGTCGGCCATTTTGAATTTACTTAAAAGGGGGCGGGTCACCACAATGGACTTTGTGTAGAAATTATTATTGGGGCCCGAGCAGCGACCGCGGCGAGGTCCCTATTGTTTTTGTAGAAATTGTTATTAGGGCCCGAGCTGCGACGGCTGCGAGGTCCCTATTGTTTTTGTAGAAAATATTATTACTTTTATTATTATTATTATTATTATTATTATTAGGGCCTGAGCAGCGACCACCTTGCACCACCCAGTGGTGACAAAAATTATAATTTTTTACATTTTGACGTACTGCACGGTGCCCTTTTAACGAATCTGATTGAAAATTGGCCAAAAATGACTTTAGACATTGATCTTGTTGAATCCTTTTGGGCAATTTATCGATACTCATAGTGGTGTCTTTGAAAAAGGTACCGATGACGCGCTGGTCCAATGATCAGCATCTCGGTTTTATCTGAGTTAAGACGCAAAAAATTGAAAGACATTCATAGTTTAATTTCGGCAAGGCATGCCTCTAATTTATAGCAATCACACGGATTCGTTATATCCAACGGCATGTATAATTGCGTATCATCAGCATAACAATGAAAACTAATGTTATATTTCCGTATAATATCACCAAGCGGTAGCATCTAGTACCAATCCCTGCGGAACTCCGCGTGTGATCTTACAAAGATCAGAAGTCGCATTGCCATGAATTACACGGTGCCTCCTCTCCGACAGATACGAATTAAACCAAGAAAGCGCTGAACCTGAAATGCCAACACAAGTTTCAAGGCGTTTTAATAATATGTTATGATCAAGTGTCAAAAGCGGCGCCAAGATCGAGTAAGAGTAATACAGTGAACCCTCGGTTATCGCGGTTAATGGGGACCGAGACCACCCGCGAAAACTGAAAATCCGCGAAGTAGCGGCGCACCTTCAAAAATGCTTAAATTATATATATATATATATATATATATATATATATACGGGTAGAGAGAGAGAGAGTGAAATTCATGTTATAACAAAAAAAAATTATTATTAAAACTTCTTATTTTTTTATTCCCCAGCCATTATTTTTGTATTTATTCAATTACTTATTTTTGTATTTATTTAATTACTTCGACTTTTAACTTCTGGTACGCCGTCCGGTGTGCCCTGTGAATGTTATGATCCTCCAGCAGAGCTGGAGGATTGAGCAGGACTCTCCAAACGCAGACACAAGTAGGATAACAATCCGACGCCAGGTAGTCAGTGTAGGTGGTAGTGAGTGTAATCAGTGAGTGAATGGGAATCCGGTGCGGGGCTGGTGGGCGCGTCTCGCAGCAGCTGACCGCATGGCGCGAGACGATCGCTGGAGGAACGCCCACACAGCTGAAAAAACAAAAACACACGCGGCATGACAGGCACGGATCATGCCAGTGAAATGAAAGGTGGCATTCTTCATTTATTTATTTATTCATTTATTCATTCATAACTGACAGCCTCGCGCTCCGCTCGTGCCCGGGGGGAAGAGGTGCTCCTCTTCGGCTTAACTGTGACGCGAGCATGCCCTCCTCCTCCGGAGCTTCCATTCGGTTAAACTTAGGGGCCGCTTGACACCGCCCGTGCCCGGGGAAGGTGCTCCTCTTCGGCTTAACTGTGACGCGAGCATGCCCTCCTCCTCCGTAGCTTCCATTCGGTAAAACCTGATTGGAAAGGTTCAAATTGATTATTACTAGTCATATATTCATTAAGTTTTTCAAGATTTTTGCAATAAACGGAAGATTTGAAACCGGTCTATAGTTGTTGAGACTCTCTGGGTCGAGGTTTGGTTGCTTAAGTAGCGGTCGCATAATGGCGGTCCTAAAGCTGCTGGTACTATACCCGTGGTAAGTGATAGATTAATAATATTTAAGACAGACGGTCCTAGGGTCATAAACAGTTCTTTAATTAGTTTGCCAGGAAGCGGATCGAGCACACAAGTTGTCGGTTTTGCCCCACTAACCAATTTTGTTTGGCTTTCAAGAGATACTTTTTTAAATTGAGATAAGGTTATCGGACAGTTATCAGCCCTAATGTCCCTATTAACACCATTTATGACGGAATTCAACGGAATTGTAAGAACAGTGTCTTTAATCTCATCACGAATACACTCAATCTTCTGAGTAAAGAATTGCATGAAATCGTGAGCTGAATAGGAAGAGCTATCCGAGGTTGGTTGCTGTTGCGTTAGCATTGCTACAGTAGCAAATAAATATTTAGGGTTGTTTTTATGTAAAACAATTAATCTAGAGTAATAATTAGTTTTGGCTAGATTGAGCGCTTCCTTGTATAAACTAGCGCACCATGCCTGACGGAAGACCTCCAGTTTGGTCGCACGCCATTTGCGCTCAAGCTTCCTACAAGAATCGTTTCAGTATGCGTGTTTCCTCATAAAACCACGGAGTCAGCCTCTTTGGACAAGTTTTAGTTTTTAAAGGTGCGACGGAGTCAGGCGCATTTAACAGAGCGACATTAAAGTTGTTTGTAAGATCATCAATCGTACCAATATAATTAGGAAACGAATCGGTTACTAAAGGGAGTAGCTCAGAGAGCGCAGCGGTGGTTAAGGAGCTAATGTTGCGGCTGCTATAGCTTTGATCATGGTCAGAACGATGGCAATGCGCCAAGACTTCAAATTTGATTAAGTAATGGTCAGCTATAGCACTAGTATATGGTAATACAATTATTTTTGAGGATGCTAAGCCCCGGGTTAATACCAAATCTAACGTGTTACCATTTATATGCGTTGCTTCATCTATTATTTGCATGAAACCAAACATATCAATTATTGTCCGAAACGCCACGGTAAGTGGTTCCGACGGGAGATTCATATGAATGTTGAAGTCGCCCATGATATATTATCCGCATGAGTTACCAAATCAGCCACAAATTCAGAAAATTCATCTAAAAAGCCTGAGTAAGAGCCAGGGGGACGGTAAAAAACGGCAAGATAAAACGGCAGTGCGGCCGTGGATCGCATAATGAGAACTTCAAATGTTTTGAAGGAATTGCTAGGACGAGGACTAAGTTTTAGATTAAATTCGGAAATGAGGGCTACACCCCCATCTTTCTCATCATTGCCTCTCGCAGGCAAGGGGCCAGAGACAATTACTCGACTCAGACTCATCTTTCTGGCGAGATCACAAGTCCTTGCTATGTTTTTTCTTTGTGATCTCTGATTGCTTCATCCTAGTTGTTGGAGCAGTTTTCTTTTGAGTAATGCAGTATGGCAACACCACCACTAGGGCAATTGATGACGTCAGCACTGGTTGCGTTCATCCATAAATAACAAATGCAGGACAGGTGGGGGAACGCTGGTCGGATACCGTTTTTCAACCGCACTTACTCAAGACGCATTATTTATGTACAAACTGGAAGATAGAAGATAGTATATTGTATTGATTACCGCATATGCGCGGATGTTTTTGATTTGAAGTTTGGAAGACCGTAGCCATTGATTTATTTATTTGATTTACTTGACTTCACGGCATGACATCTGGACTGAAATGACTACGATTAAGACTAACCCTTGACTGTTTGACGTGACATACATAACTACACATCAACATCAAGACCAGTGAAGCCGAGCGAACGTCATCGCAACTTCAACCCATGGTGAGTGAGTGCGCGTTAAAACTTTCTTTAGCCAGCGTATCATTGAAACGGCAGTAACACTAGTGTCATTGGAGCCGACGTGTATTACTATATCTGAATAGCTAGCGTTGTTTGCACTGCGCTGGTGTCTAGGTCTCTTGCGTGCTAGCTCCATAAGATTAGCTTCAATGTCGGGTGCTCTGGCCCCAGCAATACACATTCTGTGGTTGGATTTTCAAGCTTAATGTATCGAGTAATGGAGTCACCTTTCACTAAAGTGCGGGAGCCAGGAGACCGAGGTGGAATGGAACTGCTCTGTGTCTTAACAGGCTCAACGCGATTAGCAAGCCGTTTACGGCCAATGCTAACCGGTGCTGTCCGCCACATTTACGCTTACCACATTACTCTGCTCTAGCTGGCGGACACGTCCCTCCAGCAGGGAGAGTCTTTCCATGAGAATGGTGCAAGTGTTGCATGTGGTGGTGCACGAAACCCCATAGTTGCGTTTTCACTTACTTTTGATACATTGTATCTGATAGTCCCTTGCAGACTAACCATGTGTTGCACGTCATCGCCCAAACAGACTCTATTGTGAGCTACTTCTAATAATTTATTGACGTCCTATTTTGTTCTTCCAAATGTAGCAACCGATAATAATGTGCCCTTTTAAAGTTTTGACGTTTGTTTGAATTCGCCCTTGCTTATTGACTCTGATATTAAGGTCCAATTGTGTCAGTGTATCACGGCCTAATAAGTAAAACGCACGTTCATGTAGAACTGCTTCTCCACTTGCTTTTTTTGTTTGTTTTTTACGTCACGTGATCCTCCGTTGCTTTCACGACTGGTCCTGACAAATCACAAATTTCTTATCAAACTTGATTCTGTCTGTGTAAATTGTAATCGGTTTTCCTGGGTGGTTGACGGCAGTTTCGAGCAAAGTGGCCATGTTTCCTACAGTTGTAGCAGACGTCGTCTTTTGTTGGCAGGTGTCCTCTTCCTCTTCCACGTCCTTGGTAGAAGATCGGTGCTGACGGGGTGGTCGTGAGGCCCGCAGCCCATTTACGCATATTATCTTGGATTGGTGTGATTGTTTGGCAGGCCGCTTTGCATTCATCTCTTGTGGCAGGCTTCCCAGGGCGCTGTTGTCCACTTGTTGAGGCAATCCCGGCTCCTTTTCTCGCTGGCCCTCCTCCTCAGCTCTCTCACCCTGACTTCCTTTTTCACTGTCACTGTCTCTTTGATCCTCGGCTGGTGCATTTCCTCCTTTTTTTCTCGCTCCTGTTTCTTCGTCTTTCTTTATCTCCATATTAAGTACTTTCTGCTTCTTCTCTTAAACGTCTTTCACTCTCTTTCTAAATCAGCACACATCTTTCTTGGAGATGATAACCACCGGACTGCACCACTCCGACTTGGAAGGCTCAATGACTCCAAGCTTCAGCATTTCCTGGAGCTCCTTGGTTAGTCTCTCCACCAAGTGTTGCGGAACTCGGTAGGGGCGCTGACGAATTGGTAATCCTTCTTTGAGACGAATGACGTGTTCTACCACCGTCGTCTTCCCTGGGCTGGCGGAAAAAAGAGAAGGCACCGTCTTGAAAATTAAGCACATCTCTGTGACTTGCTTGGGTTTCCGACGTGCCAGTGCAGGCGCATCTGTCGTCGTCGAGGACTCCAGCTCTGCCTCGTCATCATCATCATCATCATCATCATTGTCGTCGTCCTCGTCCTTGTCGTCGTCGTCGTCCTCCTCCACCTTCCGCGCGAGTATGACCTCCTTTGGAGCCTGGTTTGAACGCTCCTTCCACTCTTTGAGGAGGTTCACATGATAAGTTTGTTTATTTTTTTTCTTCTCCGGATGGAAAATCTCATAGGTCACTGGACCCATCTTCCGGGTGACCTCATATGGCCCCTGCCACTTTACTAAAAGCTTGTTGTTGCATGTGGGGAGAAGCCGCAATACTTTTTGGCCGGGTTTAAACTCCCGGTGGCGAGCTTGCTGGTCATACCAGGTCTTCTGGCTTTTCTGGGCCTCCCGCAGGTTGACCTCTGCCTCCTACTGGTACCTGGCCAGTCTCTCCCTCATTTCCAGCACAAATTTCACCACCCCCCGATCACTTCACGTGGTGGAAGGTGCCTCCTAGGCCTTTCGGAGCAAGTCCAATGGCCCCTGAACCTCCCAAGCATGCAAGAGTTCAAAGGGAGAGAAACCTGTTGACGCCTGAGGAACTTCGCGATAGGCAAACAGCAAAAAGGGCAGCCACCGGTCCCAGTCTTTTCCAGTATCATCCACAAATTTCTGGAGCATCTTCTTTAAGGTCTGATTGAACCTTTCCACTAGTCCATCAGTCTATGGGTGGTATGGAGTGGTTTTGATGGCGGAGATGCCCAGTTGTTTGTTGAACAGTTGCATTAACCTTGAAGTGAAATTGGTTCCCTGGTCTGTTAGAATCTCATCTGGTATGCCAACTCTGGAAAGGAGTTGCACCAAGGCACAAAGTACTGCCGGAGCAGTGATTGTGCGCAATGGAAATGCCTCTGGGAAACGTGTGGCGTTGTCACACACTACACCACTGCTTTTTGTCAAAGGACCCACAATGTCCATAGCAATCCTGCGGAATGGAATGTGCAGCTTTTTTAAAATGGCTTGCCATGGCCCTCTAGAAATATTCAAAAACTTCAGCCCTGGTTGAGTGATTCACCTACTTTTTGTAAATTCGATGGAGTATGTATAAGGCCAAGACCTACAAAAAAGTCTCTTGGAGCCATGCGCTAGGTTTTACAGGAAGTCGGCCATTTTGAATTTACTTAAATGGGGGCGGTTCACCACAATGGACTAAATGCTTAAAAACTCCCCTGCTCATGCTCTAAAAAAATCCCAAACTTACCCTGTACATAAGGTGCTAACTTTGATAGGTAAGCTAAACTTTAGCCACAGTAGACGCGTCAGCGACTATGCAATCGGTGGGTGGCATTCATGAGAATCGGGATCGCTCAACATACAGATAATAAATAAAATCACTGTAACTGGAGGGATTGTAAACTGCTAAAGCAGGTACAACAAGCGGATCCAAAAAATTTCTGAGAGTTACCGGTGAGCAGTGGCAGCCAAACGTGCCAGCGTCCACCCAACCGGGAGTTGATTCAATATTCACAATATTTTATTATTTTGTCGTACAGTTGTTTAAAAATGGCTCGCTATCGCCCCCTAGAAAAAAAAAACAACAAAAAAAAACAGCCCCATATCTCTGTTTCACCAAACTGAAAATTTGATGAAGTGTGTACAAAGCCAAGACCTAATAAAAAGTCTCATGGAGCCGTATGCTAAATTGAACAGGAAGTCGGCCATTCTAAATTTATCAGAATCCGAAATCCTTTTATTGTCATTGTACAGTGTGCAACAAGATTAGGGAGCTCCCCTCTCCAGTGCAATACAACAATAATTTAATCAAATATATAAATTAGATAAATAAGAGAATAAATATTGTGATGGAAAATAGTATGAAATTGGAGAAATACAACACAATACGTCGCTGTTCAGCAAGGTAAGGGTGGTCGTGTGTGTGTGCATGTGTGTGAGAGTTCAGAATGGTGATGGCGCTCGGAAAGAAAATGTTTTTCAGTCTATTAGTCTTTGATTTGATGCACCTGTAGTGCCTGCCAACAAATTTACTTCAAACATTGACGAGGCTTTGAAAACAAAAGCTGCTCTAACTTTAACTACAAGCAAATTCCTCTTGAAGATTCCTCACGTTATTTCTCGGAAATATTTCACATTTCCAACGTGCCAGTACCCCAACGTTGTCCGGGTGGCGAGGGCCCTTTATAGCTGCTCGCAGCTCTAGTTTTTAATTAATTTTTTAAAATCAATGGTGATGACAGTGAAATATGTCTGGTCTGGTATCATGATAGCTGGAGGATATTTTGTCATGATATTTTAGTCAGGCCTGATAACAGTGATGTATGCTGATTTCAGGCTACTTTTATTTTGAAATGCCGTATCACATTTTGGTGGGACCGCAATTGATGGACAACTGGGGTTGTCTAGTGTCCCCCAAAATGGGTCTGATATCACGATAGCTCGAGGGTATTTTGAAATGATTATTTTAAAATCAGTGTTGATGACAATGAAATGTGCATATTTCAGGTGTTTTTTTTTTTATTGTGAAATTACACCAGATTTTGATGGGACCACTTTTGATGAACAGCTGGGGTCGTCGAGTGTCCAACAAAACTAGTCTGGTATTACGACAGCTCCAGCTCTTTTATTTTAAAATGCCTCCTTACATTTTGATGGGACTACTTTTGGTGGAAAGCTGTGTTGTCTAGTGTCCTCCAAACCTGGTTTGGTATTACCATAGCTAGAGGATATTTTTTAATGAAATTTTAAAGTCAGGCATGATGACAGTGAAATGTGCAGATTTCAGGCAACTTTTAGTTTGAAATTACAAATTAGATTTCAATGGGACCACTTTTTATGGACAGCTGGGGTAGTCTCGTGTCCCACAAAACTGGTCTGGTATCACGAAAGCTCGAGCTATGTTTTTTTTTAACTCAGTGGTGATGACCGTGAAATAAGCGAATTTCAGGCTACTTTTATTTTGAAGTGCCACATCACATTTTGATGTGACCACTTTTGGTGGACAGCTGGTGTGGTCTAGTATCCCCAGTCCTGGTTTGGTATCACGATAGTTTGAGGATATTTTTTAAAGATTTTTCTTTTAAATCAGTGTTGATCACAGTGCATATTTCAGGTGATTTTTTTATTTTGAAATGCCACATCAAATTTTGAAGTGACCACTTTTTGTGGACAACTGGGGTGGTCTGGTGTCCCGCAGAACTCGTCTGGTATCACGATAGCTTGAGGATTTTGTAATGATTTTAATTTTTTTAATCATTGGTGACGACAGACAAATAAGCAAATTTTCACGCTTTTATTTTTAAATATCCAATCAGATTTTGATGGGACCACATTTGTTTTTCCGGTTCCGTCGCCACGCGAGTGGCTACCTGCTAGAGCAGCACGGCTCACTATTTGAGCCTTTTTCGCGTGTTTTTCCCTTTACCCAGTTTTATTTATTTTACCTCATCGCAGCAATGGACATCCAAATTGCGGTGGTTTTATTGCTGCTGAGGGCTGTTTTTTGCGTGATCGTGTCCGGAGATGTCACTGGGAGCTACGGATCAATCGTTTACACAAGAGATCAGCTGTTAGCACTTCGTGCTAACCCCGTGCCGACTCCCGGAGCGAGACCCGATATCCCCCACGAGTTGAGGAGGAAGAGACGGGGGATGTCGCGCGGGGGCGAAACGCCAGGCAAAGAGGAGGCGTGACCACCCCGTCCTCCCGTCCGTTTTTATGGGAAATGTTAGATACCTTCCCAAGAAAATGGACGAGCTAACAGCGCTAACGCGGCACGAGAGGAACTTCCAATGAGCTAGCTTGCTGATGTTCACGGATTCATGGCTAACAGAGCTAACGCCGGACACCGTTGTGGAATTTGACGGCTTCCAAATACTACTTGCGGACAGGACACTGGAAAGCGGTAAGAGGAAAGAGGAGGGCTGGCTGTGTTTGTTAATGATAGATAGTGTAACCCGAGGCACATCACAGCTAAGGAGCAACTTTCCAGTCGGGACAATGAGCTGCTAGCTGTTAGCATGCGTCCATACTTGACAAGCATCGCGAGTTAACAAGGACGCGCACGTAACAGGTGCGTGAGTAAACTGCTTAAAACTTTGATCGTCATTCGGCTGACCTACAAATTGAGACGCTACAGTCAGTTTGACGTTTTTGTTTGCTTCATTGTGGATTGACATGGAGGAACAAGACAGTGGAAAGCGGACATTAAAAATGACGGAGAAAAGCTGTAGAAGATCACAAGCCTAAACGGATGCAGGCACGCAGCTGCAAATTTGCTCAATTGACCTCCATGCAACGTCAAATTGAACAATTGATGGAGGATGATGCAAATGTTGACGCTGTAAAAAACTGAGGTTCGTGTTTGCTTTAGCGGCATGGAGCAAGAATTTGTGGACCTCAATTCCGGTCTGCAAAATTTAAAGACTGAAGAGGATTTTGCCGATGACCAAAATAACTGGTTTGATCCAAAAAATGTAATTAATGGAAATGTGAGCAATGGAAGAAGGACGTTTTGAAACGTGCAGAGGAAGGATGCAATAAACAAATATCACCTGCTGATAGTAGATCTGCATCAACTAACTACACCCATAGAAGTAGAAGTAAAGAATCTAACAGACAGAAGCTCACTTCTGTCAACGTCTTCAATTAAATTAAAGGCTCAAATGGAACGAGCATGTTTAAAGGCAAAGGCTGCTGATTTACAACAAAGGTTGGCACTTGAGCAAGAAGAAGCTGCAATTAAAGCAAAGAAGGAAATGCATGCAATGCAAACGGCACTCCCTGAGTCTGATGCTAAATTGGATGTCTTGAGAAGATATGAAAATACCCAGGAGGATGGTATCCACATTCCTGATGAGTGTGTTACAATTTAAACAAGGAAAAACATTCAATTACCATCACAGCCTATCAGAGCAACAAGCAGTGTTGACCTGAAATGCTCCCACTTCGACTATTCCAATGGCTAGATTTCCACATCAGACAGAAAGTAGAGAACAACAGGGACATGTGCTTGATGGCCTTTGCCACGCAATCTCACAGCAAGCCAGTGTCGCAGAATACTTAGCAAAGAGTCAAAAAGCATCGCTTCTTCCCGAACTTTCCATTCCTACGTTTTACAGGCGACCCTCTGCATTATAAAACCTGTATAGGTGCCATTGAACATGGGATTGAAGGCCGTACAAGTGATAACCGTGATCATCTTCAATTTTAGCTGCAGTATACTAGTGAACAACCACATGAGTTGGTGAAGAGCTGCATCCATATGGAACCTCTGACAGGATATACCAAAGCAAAACAAATCTTGAAGGAGTTTTATGGTGATGACTTCATGATAGCAGAAGCATATTTAAAGGAAGCCATGGATTGGCCAACAATCAAGTCTGAAGATGGTGTTGCACTTCAGTCTTTCACATTATTCCTTATGGGCTGTTCGAACATAATGGCAGATGTTAATTACATGGAGGACTTGGACAACATGGCTAATATAAAGGCATTGGCAAACAAACTTCCATACAGACTTATAGAATCTTGGAGAAAATTTGCCTGCAATCTCCAAGAAAGAACAAATAGAAGAGTGAAGTTTAAGGATTTTGTTGACAAGCACGAAAGATTTCTATAAAACAGAAAACAAAATCACAACACACAGAAACAACAAAATCAAAGAAAGTCTTCACAACAGTCATTGTGCCCGCCAAGATGGAAAACAACAAAACCACCACGCCAAAGGCAGAACCTGTTTCAGTGGATGCTATTGCCAAACCATGTGCTAATTGTAATGGAGAGCAACACAGTCTCACAATTGGTAAGGAATTTAGGAGAAAGCATCACAAGGATAAGATTGACTTCTTGAGGAGCAAGGGTCTGTGTTTTGCATGTTTGATGCACGGTCGCATTAGCAGTTGCTGGAAACAAAAGCTTCAATGTCAAGAATGCTCTAGACTGCATCCTACAGCACTACACATTGTCCATAAACTTCTGCAAAGAAACAGCCTAAGACGATTGTGAATAGCAGTACCTATTAAGCGCCCTCGTACAAACAACAGAAACCTGGGGTGTCACTGGGGCCTGTAAATAGGACTGCATCCTTTCAATAATTCCGGTATGGGTCAAGGCACAAAAAGGAACCAAGACAGTGGCGACTTACTGTCCGGTTTAAAAATGCCCTGACGCCTTTTTTAGACTGAAATAACTTACTAAAGTTTTCGTTTTGTGCCATTCAGAATGGGAGAGGGAGCCAGGAGGTGAAACAGCCGTCTTGCCAGTTCAATCCCGCACACCCTCTGACTCTCACCCTCCGTTCTGCCTTTTTATTGAAACTAACTCATCAATAACTAATCACCAGAAGACAGAAAAGCATCAACAACTAATCACCAAGAGACAGAAAACATCAATAACTCACGGTATAAAGGTCAGTTTAACTAAAGCATCAATAACTAATCACCAGGGACTCCAGCAGGCAGAAAATCATAACCCAAGGTCAGTTTAACTAAACACATCTTCAGGATACAGTGTCTGTGTGTGTGTGTGTTAAAATAACAAGTAAGTGTCTCTGTGTGTGTTCAACATTAATGAGTGTATAAAAACATGATTATGAATACACAAACTGATTACCTATCCTCAGCCCATCTTACATTTCCCCCCTGTTGTGGATTTAAAAATCATGTCCTTACGGCTTTAAGACAGATCATCATAATGAAATCATACAACAGTGTGATCATCAGTGGAGGAGCGAAAACCTCACATTAGGGAAAAATTCCCCTCCTCCCTTCCGGCGTAGAATGAGATCCTCATAATTTGATGACCATCAGGGAATAAAACTTGTCCCTGGGGTGACTTGGTGGAGGCCCTTGCCTCGTTGTAGGAGAGATAAGATAAGATAAGATAAGATAAGATGTCCTTTATTAGTCCCACAATGGGGAAATTTGAGGTGTTACAGCAGCAAAGATATAGATCACACAGAGTCGGCGGCGTAATGTAGCCGTTAATGTATAACATTAGCAGCAGACATTCAGAAAAAGCATGCAAATATACACAGTATAAACGTATCTAAGTGTAAGGAAACACTCCTAATGTTTGTCCATTATACGGAGGGGGAAACGCTGTAATGATAAAAACTACTGAATGATTGAAAATACTGCAATCATAAAAATATTCCAATGATAAAAGTACTGTAATGGTAAGAGTACTGAAATGATAGAAAAGTACTGCATGATAGAAAATACTGCAATGGTAAAAGTACTGTAATAGTAAAAGTATTGCAACGATAGAAAAATACTGCAATGATGAAAGTACTGCAATGGTAAAAGTACTGCAATGGTAAAAGTACTGTAATAGTAAAAGTACCGCAATGATAGAAAAATACTGCAATGATAAAAGTACTGCAATGATAAAAGTACTGTAATAGTGAACATCCTGCAGTGGTAGAAATACTACAGTGATAGAAGTATTGTAATAAGAATACTGTAATGGTAAACAAAATACATCATTGGTCAATATTTAAGTACACCCTTGGCTGAAAGTACAGTAGTAGTTAATATTGCATCCTAGGACTGCACAATTGCACTAATGCCCTCCCGTTTGTAGGCCTGACCCAATGTTCTTGTTAAAAAGTCTGACAGCAGTTGGCAGGAAGGAGCGGCGAAATCTCTCTTTGGTACAGCGAGGGTGTAAAAGTCTGTCACTGAAGGAGCTGTAAAGTGTTCTCAGAGTGTCATTGAATGGGTGGGCTGGTTTGTCCAGCATTGATGACAGTTTTGCCGTCATCCTTCTGCCCCCCACTGAGTCCACAGAGTCCAGGGAGCAGCCCAGGACAGAGCTGGCCCTCCTCACCAGTTTGTCCAGTCTCTTTTTGTCTCGGCCCGAGATGCCTCCTGCCCAGGAGACCACTCCATAGAAGATGACTGATGAAACCACCGAGTCATAGAAGTTCCTGAGGAGTGTTCCCCGAACGCCAAAGGACCTCAGCCGCCTGAGTAGGAAGAGTCTGCTCTGACCCTTCCTATAGAGAGCGTCTGTGTTGTCGCTCCAGTCCAGTTTATTGTTCAGATGAACACCCAGGTACTTGTAAGTTGAGACCCTCTCAACGTCTGTTCCCTGGATATTCACTGGTGCAGGTGGAGAGTGCCGACGCTTGCGGAAATCCACCACCAGCTCTTTGGATTTCCCAGCGTTGATTTGGAGGCGGTTCTGCTGACACCAGTCCACGAACCCCTGCGTAACCCCTCTGTACTCCCGATCGTCATCGTCAGTGATGAGGCCGACAATCGCAGAGTCATCAGAGAACTTCTGCAGGTGACAGGTTGTGGAATTGTATTTGTAGTCCGAGGTGTAGAGGGTGAACAGGAAGGGAGCCAGCACAGTTCCCTGCGGCGCTCCCGTGCTGCAGAGGAGCACGTCAGACACACAGTCCTGTGTTCTCACGTACTGTGGCCGGTTTGTGAGGTAGTTGTGAATCCATGTGATGAGGTGGTGGGCCACTCCCGCCTGCTCCAGCTTGTCTCCCAATAAGGCGGGCTGGATGGTGTTGAAAGCACTTGAGAAATCAAAGAACATGATCCTCACCGTGCCCCCCGCCTTCTCCAGGTGGAAGAGTGAAGTGTGGAGCAGGTAGATGATGGCATCATCCACATTGATGCCAGGCTGGTATGCAAATTGGAGTGGGTCCATTGAGGAGCTGACCAGGGGGCGCAGATGGACGAGGACCAGTCTCTCCAGGGTCTTCATCAGATGAGACGTCAGCGCCACTGGTCTGAAGTTGTTGAGCTCCTTCGGATGGGGTGTCTTTGGAACCGGAACCAGGCAGGATGTTTTCCACAGCTGGGGGACTCTGCCCAGCTTCAAGCTCAGGTTGAACATGTGCTGGACGATTCCACACAGCTGGTCTGCGCAGGATTTGAGGAGCTGGGAGCTGGTCCCATCTGGGCCTGCCGCCTTCCTCGCCTTCATCTTCCTCAGCTGGTTCTTCACCTGAGATGTTGTGAGGAACAAGGCTGAGCAGGAGGAAGTGGTGGTTGTCTGATGAGGCTGGGAACTGGAGCCTGTGGAGAGAGAGAGGGGCGAGAGAGGGGGAGAGAGGGTCTTGTTCGCAGTGGCAGGAGGGGTGGGTGGGGGCTGCATCAGGGAAGCCTGAGCGGGGTCAGACATTTGATCAAACCTATTGAAAAATAGGTTCAACTCATTTGCCCACTGAAGCCCCCCCCCCCCCTTCTGGGTCTTACCTGCTTGTCCGTGGCCTGAGATGGTCTTCAGGCCCCTCCAGACATCCCTGGCATTGTTCCGCTGCAGTTGTTCTTCCATCCGCATCCTGTAGGACAGCCGTCCTTACCTCCCGGATCTTCGTGTATGGTGTGTGTGTGTGTGCACGTGTGAGGACAGGGGCAAGAAGTCCATGTGTTTTTACGTTTCAGTGTCCAGTTTGAGTTCGTCATTCTCAACATTAATCAGGTTGTAATGGTACATTTGGGCAACAAACCTACGATTAACCATCGTCTTTGTCATAAAAATAATGCAACATGAACAGACTACACATAACAAAATGAAAACTATAATTATCCCTATATATTGTTTTTTAAATTCTTCATAGTGGTCATAACATCAATAATTGTTTCATTTTTATTAAAAATTTAAATGCAGTAATGTACTCCAATCAAGGCTGATATTCCTTTATGTACGTCATTAATTTCCAAACAATATCTAATCTTTTTGTTCTGTGGCTTCAACATATTTATCATCTCATCAATATTAGCACCACAGAGTACTGAGTTTCGAGATCCTCACAATAGTCGTTCTCAAAATGATATTTTATTTTTATCAATTTAGCTTTGTTAAGGTAAGATATTTTATTGACAATCTAACATTAATATGCAAAGAACATGTACATTAGTACGAAATGTAAAAGAAAATTGTGGTGGGGGGGTGCGAATTGTTTTCTTCTTGGTAGGGGGGGCATGACAGGAAATAATTGAGAACCACTGGTCTAGTCACACACCAGCTCGGGTTCATTCCCTACCAGAGAAATGACATTCCATGTCCCCAGAGCTAGGCGCTTTATGTTGCCGGGGATTGGACTGCCTTTGACTGCCTCCTAGCTCAAAGGAAACCCAAATTCTTTGGTCCCGCCCACTGGTAGTGAGCCGAAGCCCTTGTATTAAATAATAAATAAATACATAAAATAAAAAAATTAATAAATTTAAAAAACGGACCGATCCACTGCTTGGGTTAGTTTGACCCACCTTGAGATCCGTTCCCACTCAGTGACAGTGTCTACAAGCCACTGCCACCAGGCCAGTGAACCCAACGTCCAGGCAGTGACAAAAAACGTGATCAAATTACATTGCTCATCATAAGGTGTTTGTGAGACGCTCTTTGTATGTTTCCTCAATTAAGACCTGTTTTCCATTGGTGTATTTGAAAAAAGTGGTGAACCTGTTAAATTCACTACAAAACGTTAAGAAGATGAAAGTAATGTTTGAAGGAATATTATTTTTCTATCGACGTGCCGGCGGGCGGGCACAGATAGAGAGTGATAAATCAGCACCACCCGCGCGGGGCGTGCTGACGAAAAGGCAAGCGCTCCTCCTCTCATCGCGTCCTTATTAAGACAGAAAAAAGACGCTGTTGAATTTGACCTATTCGCAGTTCGAGCAGGTGCTTAACGCTGGAGAATATCACCACTTCGAAGTTCGAACTGCTGTTGAAACGGAGAGGTAAGTGTTTTTCGTTGGGTTTTTTTCAAAACATGCGTCGAGTGCATTTGTTCATAGTTAGAGATAGTTGTGTGGAAAACACTATACAAAGTAGCACCATGGATGTGGGCCTACAACACTGGCCTAGCAAACATGTGCTCCTACATCGACATAATTGACGAGCTCCAGTTAAGCATTGAATAATTATAAAACGTCATGGTGCTTTTACTCATTTAAAGAACTAAACCGACGCGTATTGTCATCCGGTGGTCAGGTTTGCATTGAATGTGAGCACGAGGGACGCTAGCTTGTTGCGTTAGCTTTGCGGAGCTAACAGCTTGCACTTTTGTTATAGAACCACAGAATGCAAGTACCATGATAATTTCTGTCATTAATTTTTGTGTAAGACACGATGTTCACTGGTTAATTACATGATTCTTAAAGCAAAGGTTACTGTGAATGCAATTTTGGTAAGATTTTTGTAGTCACACTGCATAAATCTGTCTGTGTCTGTTGTTTAAACTTCAATATAAACTATTATGGTTGAAATCGTTAATTGGGATGGAGGAATTGATATTTTTTTAATTTATAATTTATTTTTCTTACACTGATATTGTTAAAACTCCATTTAGCCCATAGTATTAATAATTCTCAACACAATACTGTCTTTTTTCTTTATAGAATAAACAATGCCTTCCCTGAGATGCAGGAAGTCCCCAAAGCAGGATACTATTGAACATGCAGTCAAGGGTCTGGACAAGACTGCAGAGTTAGAAGCGAAGTATATAAACTAATTTAAAGGTATGATGTTAACGCTTTTGCTAAGATATATTATTGTTTTCTGATAACCAAGCTGACATCGTTTTTTAAGTGGTTATTTTACATTAAGAGTGTCTTGACCTTTTCTTTTGCCACTTTTGTCAGTTTCAAGTTATTTCAGTGAGTGTGAAACCTGATGGTAGGAGTTCTATCTAAATTAAGGCTGTACTTGATGACGCCCTCCGGCATTTTTATACCACAATAGACCGGTGAACAAGTCCGATATTGATAGTCTAGTGTAAAGCACGTAATACGTCACAGAGATCACGTGACGCGATCCAATATGACTGTGTACAGTGTATGTCATTGTTTTGAAACTAAATAATCTTAAAGTTTTTTTTTTTACGTAACCAGGTGCAATTGACATTTGTACTTTCAGTCCTAATACATACTGGCTAATGCAATGCTGGAAAATGAATTTTGGCTGGTCTGTTCCTTTAAAATCATAAAGAAGGGCTCTGCTCTATCCCTCACAAGAAGCAATGTTTCAAACCACCCTACATTAGTATAGTGGCCCAAATGAATATGATGACTCCTTATTTGTGTGCTTAAAAATATGACGAAGCTAACTTGATTTCCCTGTTAACTAGGTCAAGGAGTATTTACCAAGGCCCCTTTCAGGAAAGACGACTTTATTCTTTATTATGGAGTACAGAGGAAAATTGATAGATTCTGATGAATCTCAACGCAGGAAGATGGATGGAAGAGGCACTGTCTTTTTGTTTGACTTCCGCCGGCAAGAAAAAACTTGGAGGTGAGGCAAAGATTGAGATGTTATCTTATTTTTGTTTTTATTTAAAAAAATAAACACATACTCATCCCATAAGTGTTAGGGGAAAAATCATTCTCTAAGCAAAAATGTATAATTACTTTTATTCATGCGTTGAATCTGTACAAATGAAAATATAGATCATGAAGTCTCAAAGACAAGCTGTTAATAGGGTCTGATTCCAATAGAAATTTCTTGTATGATTTGATTTAGATTTAAAAATTGTGGATTTCCTATTTTTATGTTTTGTGTACACAAGATTGTCTCAAAGATTAATTTCTGACATTGATTGAATAATTGTTTTTTTTTTTTTTAATCTATTTTAAGTGTTGATGCAGCTCAAGAAGATGGCAGTCTGGGAAGACTGGTTAATGATGACCACATGCACCCCAACTGTAAAATGAAGAAGATGACAACAGAGGACAGACCACACCTCTGTCTGTTTGCGCTCCGAGACATTGATGTTGGCGAAGAAATAACTTAAGACTATGGACCAGCTGGCCTTGGAGAACACAGGTTTGTAAGATGCATCTTTAAGTACAATAACAGAGCCCACTTGTGGTGTTCTGGTGATGTAGTTTCCAATTAGTTTGGCAATCTAATAAATGTATGTGAAGTTTCTATGGAAGTTGAACATGATGACTGACTGGGGGAGTTCTCCATTGTCCACTATCTGTAATTCAAATTTGTGGGTCTGAGTCAAAGTTTGGCTCTGCAGGAACAACGAACTGGTCAGGGAGTGACAGTATTACAAAGTTCTGCGTTACTCCTTTCTGGGCGGTGGCCCTGTTAGGCCATCATATGCCATATTGCAAATATCCCCATTGTGGGACTAATTAAGGACATCTTTATGTTGTGGTTTCCCTACCAGAACCAGCACCAACCCTGTATATTCATGATATAAAACACTGTTTCAATTTGATATTTAGCCTTTCTATACTGTAAAAATAGAAGACCCCAGGCTTTCCTGCGCGCCCTTGCCCAATTGGTGGTGTTCAGGAGTCAACCTGGGACTGAAATATCAGTCACAACCAGTGTTGTTTTCGTCACTGATGACTATGACGAAAATACTTCGTTAACGCCCCTTTTTTAATGACGATGACAAGCTATACGAGGTTCTTTTATGACGAAAACATGACGTGATGTACATGAATTTTTTTCGTTGACTAGACAAAATTGTTAGCATGTGGTTCATAAATTATTTTATGTTGCTTTTAGTGAAATAAAGCCACAACAGTTGCCCAACAAAATGTTTTGCTTCTCTGCTTATTTTGGAGCAGTGAGTATTGATTCCACTGTTGCCACTTTTTTCTGTTTGTAATGAAGAATCCTTAGTAGTCCATCCAAAAGTCTTTGTTATTGGGTGGAAACCTTGAATGCCTTGTTTTAACTCAAATGGACTTAAACCCATCCATCCATCCATCCATCCGTTATCTGAACCGCTTCTCCTCACTAGGGTCGCGGGGGGTGTTGGAGCCTATCCCAGCTGTCTTCGGCAGTAGGCGAGGTACACCCTGAATTGGTGTCCAGCCAATCGCAGGACATGCATAGACGAACAACCATCCACGCTCACACTCATGCCTCGGGGCAATTAGAGTGTCCAAGCAACTTGCCATGCATGTTTTAAGAATATGGGAGGAAACCGGATTACCCAGAGGAAACCCACGCAGGAAGGCCGGAGCCAGAATCGTACCTACGACCTCAATATTGTGAGGCCATCATGCTAACCAGTTGGGCCACCGTGCCGCTTGGACTAAAACCTTTGTGAATAAATTGACGAAAACTAGGGTAAAACTTTTTTTGCGTTTCCGTCGATTAAAACTGGACTAAAACCCTTTTTTTAGTTTTCGTTGACTAAAACTGGACTAAAACTATAACGAATTGGGATGACTAAATGTGATGTAAACAAATCAGCACTTTGTCCAAATGACTTGGACAAAATCTAAAATGCCTGCCAAAAACAACACTGGTCACAACACGTGTCTACAGAAGATTAATTGGCATGGGCGAAATTAATTAGTTTTATTTCATTCATGAGCTTATGTTTTGTTTTGGGTGGCTAAGGCTTAAAATGTGTAAAAATCTAATCCAACCTCAAATATAATTAATTCAATAAATTTATGATGCTACTAAAACATCGAAGCAGCCTCCTCCAGGCTTTACAGACTCAGAAATGGAGGTATGCGTATCGTGTGCTCATCCTGTCGTGTCTCGAGATGTTAAAATTGCAGTTAGATAGACGTGTGCTGATTAGACAAGACTTCTAATATATCTGGTGTCACAGGATATTTGTCAGTGAATGTGTATGTCTGGTTTGAGGCTCACTCAGCTTTTTCTTGTGTTGTGGGGTCCAGTTGAGTTGAATTGCGAGTCAGGTATGTTGGCCATCTGACACCCAACTGTCAGGTTTGCGTTCGTGGGGACCCCGTAGAGCCATTTTTATTGTTGACATAAATCATAGCTAATCATCTTTTCCTTCATTATCATATGAAATACAGTTAGGAGTTGTATGTGCCTTTACTATGTTATAATCTTAGAACCTACCAGCCACTACAGCTGTCCGACAAGAAGACTTTTGGCTGTCCTGTGCTCCATTGCGGCCCTGGTGGCGTTCAAAAGACAACCTGTGACTGAAATATCAGTCACAACATATCTCTACTGAAGATTAATTGTCATGCGCTAAAGTAATTGGTTTTGTTTCATTCGTGAACTTGTTCGTTAAAATGTGTAAAATTCTGATCCATTTTCTTTTTTTTAATTCATTAAATTAATATTCAACTTGTTCATTAGGATGGAGGACAACCGACAATGACTGAATCGGCTGAGGTTGATGCCACCAGAACATCGAAGCAGCCTTCTCAAGGTTTGACAGACTCTGAAAAGGAGGTATGCGTATCATGTGGTCATCCTGTCGTGTCTTGAGATGTTAAAATTACAGTTAGATAGACCTGTGCTGGTTGGACAAGTTTTCTAATATATCTGGACATAAATCGTAGCTAATAATATTTTCCCTCATCATCATATGATATACAGTTATGCGTAGTGTATGTCTTTACTATGTTACAATCTAAGAACCTACCAGCCACTACAGTTCTCTCATTGGGAGACTTAAGCTTTCGTCAGGCTGTCGACTGCTGCATTGCCCTCTTATTGGCTTTAAGTACACAACCTGTAACTGAATTATCTGTCAGAACAGAACCTATGTGTCCACAGCAGGTGATTTGGCATGTGGATTCTTCAGATTTTTAGAAAATAGGTAAAATTGTGATCAAAAGTTTAAAATGTATAAAATTCTGGTATAGTTTGCAATAGTATATCTATTAAATCATTTCAAAACTTCTTAACAAGGATGGAGAACATTGGCTGTGACCGAATTGGTTGAGGTTTACATTACCAGGACCATTGAGCAGCCTCCTCGGGATCTACAAATTTAGGAATGAAGATATGCATTCCATGTTACAATCCTGTTATGGCCCGAGGTTTTGAAGTTGCAGTTACATATTGGGCTGGGCGATATGGCTGATAAGTACATAGCGATATAAGTATTTCATATGGGTCCATCGATACACATTGAATTCTTTTTTCATATTATTTTATTCATTATTTTTTTTATTTTCCAATATTTTCACTGCCCTGTTAAAAAAACATTTAATGTAGTTTTCCTCCCGGGAGCTTTTTGTTACGGTCAATTAAGTGTTTTTGTTAAATATAGCTGCGTAGAATAATTATATGCATTATTATCGTACCACAATGTTTTGGTTTTGCAAATAATTTCCTAAAATCATTCTAATTTTGTTATTACATTATTTTGTCATAATATCATTCATCAATATTTTAGTTTTTTTTTTTTTCAAATAGAATTAAGACCTTTTTCTGTGCAGATTCCTCTGGGGATTAAGTATTTAATGGGTTCTCAATTTTCTCTTGGACTCTGATGCAACCCAGTCTCCTCCCTTGGACAAAAAATATGGGCTGAATCTTCCTTGGAATAACGACACAGATTCTGACGAATCATTGTCAAATCCTGCCCCTGAACTTTGTGCCTCAGACCCAGACCATATTACTATCCCAAGGCTCAGGAGGACCAAAAGTATACAGGTAAACAACCCATATAGATTTCAGGGAATCTTACAAGCAAATTGCATATATTTTATTGGTCTCCTGCCTTCTATCCTTTATATTTCGTTGTTGTTGTTGTTTTTTAGATTAAAAAAACAGGCTGACTTTGGAATGGATAAGCATTATTACTCCAACTCAGATGACAGTGGAGATGAATATATTCCGGATACAAGTGAGGCCTCTGATTCAGACGGAAGTGAATCTTTGAAAATTGTGGACCCTCTCTTGAAGTCTAAGAATGCCTTCAGAGATTTTTCTCCCACACCACGAATCTCAAAAGCCACCTCAACGCAGGTTGTTAATCAAGGGCGTTCACCCGTTCGGAGGAGTAGCAGCACTGGTGTGATTCTTGAATTCTATGGCTCTTCAAATATTTGTGCAGTTTAACACAAATCATCCAAAATAGAATTCAAGCACATCTGTGACAGAAATTCAAATTCAGAAGTCAAAGAGAGAGAACAAAAAAAAAAATCTAATGCTGCGCTTCTTCCGAAGACATATACTGTAAACATTAAATGTATGTTAGGACAATCTTGAAAAAAGTATTAGAACACCCTTTACTTTTATTTCTTGTTAATTTTATTAACCAAAATATGTCCATTTTTATTACAGATTAATGAATACAAAATTAAAACTCTAATCAGCTACTTTTTAATCGTTATATTTGTATAAACAAATGTTATACATCTGTGTGTTAACTTATACAAGAAATGACGGAAAAGCAAGGGTGGTTTAGTATTTTTTTATCGTATATAGTCTGTATAATATCTTTAACCTATGCTGATGCTGTTTAATACTGATTTAAATAATAATAATAATGTCATAATCTGTTGGTTTTACATGAACAAAACCTTTCAAGCACTTTTTAAAATTCTAAATACTACCTCTTGTCAGTAAGTTGGTTCACAGCACTGCCTTGGAGTGAAAGTGTGTAGTGCTGAGACAGTCGGTATGTGCTGAGTCGTCTGACGTTTGTGTGACTGGTACCCAGGAAGGTAGCAAAACCAGGCAGTGTGTATGTCGTACCCAGGAAGGCAGAGAAACCAAGCAATATGTATGTGGTACCCACGAAGGCAGAGAAACTAAGCAGTGTGTATGTGGTACCCGGGAAGGTAGCAAAACCAGGGAGTGTGCATAGATACAGACCCCAAAAGTGATTAAAACCAAATAAAGTCCCCAGAAGATCATCTGTAGTCAGGTGAAGGACCCTGTACTTTGTTCAACTCATTTACTCCCTTAGACGTACAAAGACGTCTTTTAATGCAATGGCGCCCTCTACCAAAGACGTATAAGTACGTTTCCTGTCTTTTTTACGTCATAGTGTACATAAGGGTCTGATGCAACCTCTGACTGAGAATCAGCCTTGTCCGCATTGTGAATCATGTAAAAATCACCCAGCAGGGGGCAGAGGTGCAAAAGATCCGCCTTGAATCTGCGCCAGAGGTACAAATGGGGGGGCGGGATCCTGGGGTAGACTTATAAGTGTGGAGAGCAGCGTGGGTAGCAGCAGCATCGGCAGCACTAGCAGCAGTCGCATTAGTAGCGTTAGCAATGAAATCCTCCAAGCAAATGACGATCGAGGAATGCTTTTTTGTAAAAAAAAAGCTTCCTAAAAGCATCAAGGCGATGGAGACGCTTTGGTTGAGAGGATGACGCTTCGTCGTCGTCACAACAAAACGGCGTCTAAAGAGGGTGCGCGTGCCTTGCGGCCTGCATCGCCTGCCTTCGGACAATAGCCAAAGCAGCTGAGAGTCCTCACCAGATCCCCCCCGAACGAGGAGGTAAGCGCTCGCAAGTTACCATTGAACATGTGGTTTTACCCCTCATGCTTTTATTGTACATATCATGCATCTTGCGGGCAGAAAATGTCGCGTAAATGTGCAGTTAGACGCGAGCTTGCTCGCTGACTTCCTCATCCGGCCGCCTCTATTGCACAATTACACGCGAGCGTAAGTCCTCGCCGACGAGGAAGTAAACGCTCGCAAGTTACCATTAAACATGTGGTTTTAGCCCTCATGCTTTTATTGTACATATCATGCATCTTGCGGGCAGAAAATGTCGCGTAAATGTGCAGTTAGACGCAAGCTTGCTCGCTGACTTTCTCGTCCGGGCGCCTATTGCACAATTACACGCGAGCGTAAGTCCTCGCCGACGAGGAAGTAAACGCTCGCAAGTTACCATTGAACATGTGGTTTTAGCCCTCATGCTTTTATTGTACATATCATGCATCTTGCGGGCAGAAAATGTCGCGTAAATGTGCAGTTACGCGCGAGCGCATCTCCTCCCCGACGAGGAAACAACAATACTGAATGGTGTGGTAATCATGCATACTTTCTAAAATTCACAGATTGTGCATCCCGCGGCAAGAAAGTTCCTCCTCGTCTTGTTGGTGTAAAGAAAGGTAAATTATAATATGAAACTTCACACGCCAGCAATAAAATGCAGCAATAAATATATATTTCCAATTGTTTGTATTTCTGTAATTTACAGGTTGTGCATCAGGAAGCAGTGGTTCCGGATGGCGTCACACTGGATGGCAACCGAGGAAAATCGACTTTACAGCAACCCCTGGACCACTGAATGCCGCTGCCCATTTGGAGTCTGAGGAGCCAGCTGATTTCCTGCAGCTGTTTCTCACGGATGAGCTTCTGCAGCACATCGCGGATGCCAGCAATCACTTCCCAGACAATTATTTTCACACAAACCCCAGTGGACAAACACAAGCTCGCCTATTTTCCACGGACCAGCAAAGCCAGACCACAACGAAAGTGTCGGGTCTGTTTGTGCAAAGGCAAACGGAGTGAAACAAGAATGTGGTGTGAACTATGTTGTGTGCCCTTGCATCAAGGCAACTGTTTTATTTTATATCACACAAAAAAAAAGTATGTATGACACTGATGTATTTCATTTTTGTACATAGTTCAACAGTTCAGTCGTTTAGTGTTATGTGCAAATAAATTTATTTTATCAAAAACATTTTTTGTGCTTTTTTTTGTTATTTTATAGAAGGCATGCATTATTTAGATGTTAGAGGTGTCATAAAAGCCATAAATAATAGTGTCAAAATTCAAATTATGGTCAAAATGCATCAGTTTACAAAAAGCTCATTTTCTCAGTTTTTTCCCCAGGGATTGGAGTTTTCATGAAATTTAGCTATTTTCAAATGCCGATTGCTCAAGAATGGAAAAAGATAGGAACAAACATTTTTTTCTGTTGAAAGAAGAGAGTCTCATCTTTCTTCGGGTGTGCTCCATGTCTATATAGCATTAGAATACTATATTCTGTGGGCCTTGCAATATTAGTCAAAACCCAGGAAAACGCTGGGATTGAGCGGGTTGCTCCAGTGAAAATGGCTGGTATTTAATGAGTTAAGACTGGTTAGGACATCCGGCTCGCAGTCCCAAGGTGCAGGGTTCGATCCCGGGACCCAGCTTTCCTGTGTGGAGGTTGCATTTGTGAGTGAGTTTGAGCGCAGATGGTTGTTCGTCTTTGCGTGCCCTGCGATTGGCTGGCAACCACTTCAGGGTGTGCCCCGCCTACTGTCCGTTGACAGCTGGGTAGGCTCCAGCACGCTATCCTTGTGAGAATAAGCGGATTGGATATTACATGTATGTGTTTATGCCCTAGGCCAGGCGAGGGCAAACTACGGCCCGGGGGCCACATGCGGCCCGTTAAGTTTTAATCCGGGCCGCCGAACTTGAAAAAAATTTAATGAATAAACCTTGTTAATGTTTTATTTTCTAAACACTGTGGTTTTCAAAGACAAATATTATTGTTGGAATGCTTTTATTCACTTTCATTTAAAATTAAATGTATTTTTTTTCTCAGATGAGGTGAGGTTTCCAAAACACTCCATCCATCTGCTCCTGGTCCGGCCCCTCTGTCATATTTTAGAACCCATTGTGGTCCTCCAATCAAAAAGTTTGCCCGCCCCTGCCCTAGGCTTTGTGTCTTTGCTTGGTTGACTGTGTAATGAGTGTATGAATGCATTTCTTTCTACCAGACACCTTGGACTTCCCATGGCAGATTAATAATCTATTTTATCTATCCATCAGGGTCACGAATGTCATTTGATGAGTAGAGAATTTAGAGTCTCCAATTAACCTAATATACATGGATTTGCGCATGGAAACCTGAGAAAAAGCCCTTAGTCCTACTTTTCCATCTGAACCACTTTATCCTCACGAGGGTCACAGCCGTGACATCCCAGCTGACTTCAGAAAGTAAGTGGGCGACGACTCATGATCTCTTGGTTGAATAATATTGTTAGGGGCTCAAAATGGCCCTCTACAATAAAATGGCAGAAGAATATTACATACTCTCTGGCAGAAGAATATTGCGTTTTTTTTGTTTTGTCCAATTAACTTAAATAAAACTTGGGAAAATTTAATGATTACATGTAAACCAGCTGGTCTTCCCCATACCAAGCCCTGGCTAAAACTGACTGAAAAATGCATGATGTGTGCCTTTTAAACTCCTCGGCCCATCCACTATGCCAGGGATGGGCAAACTTTTGGATTGGGAGGGGGGGGGCACAATGAGTCCTAAAATACATTTAATTTTAAACGAAAGTGAACAAAAGCATTACAACAATATATATGTCTTTGAAAAACCACAGTATTTAGAAAATAAACCATTAACAAGGCTTATTCATTTAATTTTTTTCAAGTTTGGGGGGCTGGATTGAAACGTTTAACGGGCCACAAGTGGCCCCCGGGCCGTAGTTTGCCCAAGTGCCCTAAGCCAATTGATTCTAAAAAATAACAGTTTTCTTCATCAAAACAACATTTTATGATCAACATAAATGTTAGTGAGTACATAAAGGTATACTCATTCGATCTATCATAACCCCATGCACTTAGACTGTACAAAAAAAAGAAAATTTTTATTTTAAAACCTAGTATTTCGCCATGACGTCACACGCTAGCGTCAAGTGCTTGGCGCTAAAAACCCGGAAGTAACAGCGGCGCTCGGTTTGAAAGTGGAGAGTTGTGCATGGTAGGCGAATTCGGGAGAAATGTTTGTTGAACACGAGGACTGTGGCGTAGAAGATGGTTTAACAGCGATCTAGTGCGCACCCAACCGTGATGGCTGACCAACGAAATAAATGCGGACCGACGGAGTGGACTGACAGGACGTGGAAAACAGGTGTGTGGCATGTGTGCGTGTGCACGAATGTGGGAGCGCGTTCACTATGGTGGCAGCGATCGCAAAGCAGCAGCACCACTCCTTGACAAAAGTATTGTACTTTCTCTGATGTTTTGGGTTTGCTCTGCTTTGGGGTTTGTAGTTCTGGCCACGCAAAAGTAACAAAGCAAGTTCTTGGATGTCTGCTTTTTTCTTGAACTGTTAATTGGTTAACATCGTGGCTCTTATTTTTATCTAATGTATGGAGTTTGGTGGCTATCTATATGCACAACTATATTAGTTGCACTTGAAATTGCATACAGAAAATTAGTATAAATAGGTTACGCTATAAAGTATAACAATATTAACAATCGTTATTGTTGTTACTGTTTATTTATTTTATTTTGCAATAACTGTGCTCCAAGCTTAGCTGTTGTGCCAGCTGCCAAGTAAAAATATGTAATCTCACTCAATAATAGGAATAAATACTTAACTAACATCTCAATTTTTCGGGTTGGGCTGTGGGGGAGGGGAGGGTGGCTGCCTGACATAAAGCAGACTGTCCTGCACATGCGCAGACCAGCCGAGTGTGTGAAGTGTGCGTAAGTGCAGTACCGGGACCGACCACTAGACAGCGATCCTGAGTAATTTTTCCGCACACACATTTCTAGCACACTCGTCTTGTTTTTGTGACCTTCCTGGGAAGCCCTGAAACTTTGACAGGACCTCCCCCTGAGCTTCTTATCACTGAATTCAATGCTCTTTTTTGTGGGGCCCAGATTTTTGGTCCCCACAAAAATTTTGGTCCCCTACAGTGGGTGTGCTGTCCGATGTTGGTCCCCAACATGTAGCTTATACAAACACACACACACACCCCTACTTGTTTTTGTGACATTGTTGGGCCACCTGAGCAAAACTCACATTGTGGGAACCACCCTTTCTAGTGGTTGTACAGCTCTGAAAAAAATCAGGCAGTGTCCAGGAATTTAGTTAAACACAAAAACCACTTCAAATTACCAATTAATGACCTGGAGGTCAAATGAGTGACTCAAGTGCATGTAATTCAGTCACTGTAGCCCAAAGATTCTCTGGGCCAGTGGATGAACCATTATTCGTCTTGGACAGCATTGAAGCAGGCCGTAGCCTGGTTTCTAAAGCTGAAAGACTTACTGACAGAGTAAAGGAAAATAGAAAGGAGTTAATCACATTAGGTGAAGAAGGCAAGATGAATTTATTCAAGAGAACTGTCAAAGGAAAGTATTTGACCTGCGACGACTTGGATAAAGCAGAAAGAGAACTTGTGAAATACTGTCAAAGGCGAAGTTTCAAAAAAGATTTAGCCATATTTGAAAAACAAAAAAGGGTGAAGAAAAGTAGCCCACTTTACAAGTTCAATATAGTACTTCAAGATGGTGTCATGAGGGTTGGTGGACAGTTGAGCCACGCAGCCATGCCTGAAACAGCAAAACAGCAAGCCATCTTGCCAAGGATTCACATAACACAAAGCTAGTCCTGAGATACATTCATGAGATTACAGCTCACGCTGGAAGGAACCACATGATGGCTAATCTGCATCAACAGTTTTGGATACCTCGAGCTGCTAGAGTCATCAGAAGAGTGCTACCTGACGATCCGCCTTTCAAGAGAATTGGCGTTGATTATTTTGGTCCATTCTAAGTAAGTAGGGTTAGAGGACAAGTAAAGAGATACGGCGTGATTTTTACATGTCTCGCTGTACGAGCCGTACATCTGGAAATTGCATCTTCACGTGACACAGATGCTTGTCTCAACGCAATCCGAAGATTTCTTGTCAGAAGAGGACAAGTGAGAGAGATGTATTCTGATAACGGAACCAACTTTAGATCAGCTGACAGTGAAATGAAGAAATCAATCAAAGAATGGAACACTAAGTAAATCGAGAAACACTTGCTGCAAAAAGGTATTCAGTGGCATAGCAATCCCCCAGCAGGTTCCCACCACGGAGGAAGCTGTGAGCGACTTATTTGGTCTGTGAGAAAAATCCTGAATGTCACTGTAAAAGAACAAATTTCGGGTGAAGAAAGTCAATATACCTTGCTTGGTGAGGCTGAAGCAGTTATAAACAGCAGGCCTATCACAAGGACATCTTCCGACCTCAACGACTTGGAAGCACTCACACCCAACACTCTGTTGTGGCTGAAGGTCAAACCTGAGTTACCTCCTGGAGTCTTCTGTAAAGACGACCAATACGCCCCAATACGTACCTCTGGGAATGAGCTGGTCAGCTCTTTAAAGAGTATTATGTAAGTTGAAATACATTAATCCATTTTTCTTTTTTGGACCATCTTTAACTGTGTAGTGTGTAATGTCTAAAATACAAAATGATCAGATTTTAGGGTGCAGTTGACGACTGTGGCACAGGTCCTCGCTCTACAAGTGCTAATAGTCTTCGGCAAAGAGAAAAATCTGCCATAAGGTACAGAAAACATTGGCATCAGAGTAAATGGATGCATGTTTTTGCAATGTGCGAGGAAACTGGCGAACTCAGAGAAAACTACGCAGGCTTGGGAGAACATGCAAACTCTACACAGGAAGGCCGGAGCCGGAATCGATCCCACAACCTCTGCATTGTGAGACCATCGTGCTCACAAGTCGCCCACCGTGGCGGCCGTCCATTATGAATGCCATCCCACCATCCATTATCTGTACGGCTTCTCCTCACAAGGGTTGCGGGGGGTGCTGGAGCCTATCCCAGCTATCTTGGGGCAGTAGGTGGGGTACACCCTAAACTGGTTGCCAGCCAATCGCAGGTCACACAAAGACAAACAACCATCCGCGCTCACACTCACACCAATTTAGGGTGTCCAAACAACCTGCCATGCATGTGTTTGGAATGTGGGAGGAAACCGGAGAACCCACGCAGGCGTGTGGGAAACATGCAAACTCCAAACAGGAAAGCCGGAATCAATCCCGCGACCTCTGCATTGTGAGACCATCGTGCTAACAAGTCGCCCACCATGCATCCCTGCTAAATAAATGATTAATTTTTACATTTTAGTATTTGTGCGATCTTGTGTTCATGACAGCATTTTCAACAGTGTGGGTGTTTGTATGAAAGCATTTCACTCGTGTATGGGCATGAGCATGTTTCAGTTGTATTTATGAATAACAATAATTTCACAATTGTGCCTGAGCGCCTTTCACTGGTGTGTATGAGAATGTTTCACCTATGTGTATGAGCGCATTTGACGAGTGTATGAGCAACAACTATTTCACTAGTGTGTATGAGAGCGTTTCACTCGTATGTATGATAGCGTTTCATAAGTATGCATGAGCAACAACAATTTCACTGGTGTGTAAGAGTGCATTTCAGAAGTGTGAAGCGATTCCTGACTTTTGTCCCCAACGGCACCTCATACTCCCCATCTCCCGCTCACTTCTCCTGACCCCATGAGCCATCCCCGTTGCTACTACATGGAGATTTGATGTGTTTTTTTGTTTTTTTTGTTATTAGCTTCTTCAACATCTCTTCTGATTCTCATCTCTTCTCTGGCGCTCGTCTCCGCCTGTCTGATTTGAAGTCGACCTCAGAATTTGCACTATTTTGACATGACTTCTGTGGTAATCACTACTGACATATTGTGTCATTTGCTCAATAATACATTAAAATTATAATAAATAATTAAAATGGGTCCGGTGCCGAGCTCTGGCTTCATATCTTTAAAAGTGGTCTTCTCAAATCTGTTACTAATGGCCTCTAAATCAGTTGTGGTAGAGAAGGGGCAAATTAGACCTTATGGCATCTTAATTTGGTCAAGTCTTGTACCCATTTTCAAGGCCAGCGACTATTGCTTTAGCTATATACAAGAAAAGGATTACTCTGAATATACACAACAACAAATCCCAGATGTCCAACCCAAATGTTGTTTCAAAATAATCCAGTTCAGATGATAAACAAATGTATTGGTATGTTGAGGTCATTATTTCAAATCAAAATATACACTTCTTTTTCAGACAATGGGGAGGATCGAAGAAGTGGAAAAGTTGCAGGAGTAACTTCAAAACAATGCAAAGAGACAGAATCTGGAAGAATGTCAAGTTTGTCCATGTTTATATTTCTGGAATTTAGTGGGCGTGCATCTCGAAATGTTTGGGGATGGTTCGGGCTGCCAGACAAGACTTTCACTGCGAGCGCTGGACCACTGGATGCTGCGGCAAACAGCGGACTTCTTGCAGCTATTTATTACCAACAAGCTACTCCTGCACATCAATGATGCGGATGGCACAGACTGCTTTGCAGACAATTATTTTGAGGCAAAACCAAGAGGTCTGTAAGCACTCTGAAAACAAAGTAAAATATTTGACACCCACGGCAAAAAAAGCCATGCTACAGCATAGGGCTGGGCGATAAACCGAAAATTTACCGTTACCGAAATTTATTACAATGACCGAAATCATTTTGCCCATGTCGGTAAATTCGATGAATAAAAAAAGAAAAGCCTTTTGTCTGCGGCAATGTTCATGCCCCTTTAAGACCGCTACAGCGCCTCTAGTCATGTGACTCCACCCGTCTGTCGCTCTCGTTGCTGGCGATTCAAATCCAGAAGCTTTCTCACCACCCACAACACAACCATGCTGTGCTGAAAGTTCAAAGTGAGAAGCAAGGTTCGACAAGTGACAACAGCCCATGAACGGAGGCGACACCATACGAGAGAACGTCTCAGAGGTGGACGCGATAGCTTAGCACATAGCTAAAGATAAAGCTCCTCTAGCTACGTGGCGCGCACAGGATTTAAACGCTTCATGAAAGCCGTATTTCCCGATATGGACTACATCGGGCCGGGAGCTTAGACATGTCAAGCATTTTGCATCTACATCCGACTTGTGGTCGGGTCGCAACATGGATCCCTGATTGAGCCTAACTGTGCATTACATAGATGACAAGTGGCGACTGCGCAGCAGAGTACTCGAGACGGCACATTTTCCCCGATAATACCCACTTGTTTATTTGGCTTGCATTGACATTTTCTTTCATTTTATTTAGCGTTTTTTTATTTGCCATTATTTACATCATGAGAGCATCTTGGCGCAATCTATTTGCAGAAAAAGATTTCGCAAGAGGTACCCTTTTTCTTTGTGACATTGTTCAAGTCATGCAAAGCAAGCTCAGGGTTCGCGGTTAACCGCTTCCCGATTGCCCGGGGCAAGTGAAATTTGGCCACGGGCAAGGTAAAATTATGGGCAACTTGCCCGACCGGGCAAGCATTTTTTAAAGCAGCCAAATATCTTTAATTTTGACGAAAACGGTGGTGTGATCTGTTTGTGTGCACTGTATGGTGATGGTTTAACCCAGACAACCCCTTATGTTTTGGTATGGTCCATTGGCCTTATCGGGGGCAATGGGCGGGCGCTACGGGGATCAGTTAGTTCAGTGAATGTCGAGTTAAAGTGGACGTCAATAAATCCCGCAGTATTGGAACTCGCTGTCGTAGCATCCTCATTTGAAGTTTGAAAAACACAACAAAAACCTACGATATTTTGGCCGAAAATTGGCGACGAGTTCGTTCAAATCCGAACATTTCGGATTCCTCTGACATGACTAAAATAGCTCGAATATTTTTAAGTAGACAATTCAGTTGTGAGTAAGGAAGGGAGTAATATTTGATTATTGGCTGTTAATTCATTAGCTCCATGATGTGACCTGACATAGTGTCAGTGACTGTGTTCTGTTTATGCTATGAAACTTATGGAGGCAGCACCACAGGCACTGGTCTTAAAGGAATACACAAATTTGCCACACTCATAATTTACTCATGTGATTCCTCAATTAATACGCTCTCCTGGACTTAAAATTGATCATCTGGATTGCTGTAATATCATTTTCCCAATTTAACATGCAGATTTGTTAATTATTAAAACTACAATTAACATTTTCAATAACTGCACAGGATGATACATTTGCTCTTGTGAGTAGGGTTTCATGGTTGACGATGAAAACAAGATTAATTTATGCTTATCAGATTATATGTTTATTTACATTTGTGGCGCACATTTTACAACCATAAACATTTTATTCTTAGAGAAAAAAAATTGTCACTTGCCCAAGTCGGGCAAGTAATTTGGCCACTCGGGCAAGGCAAATTTTAGTGGCACTTGCCCTATGGGCAAGCAGTTTTTAAAGTTAACCGCGAACCCTGCAAGCTATTTGGAATGTTCATACAAATGATTTTTGTACTTTTATTTTTCATTGAAAGTAAAGTGTACCAGTTGGTCAATAAAAAAAACAGTCAATATGCAATTCCTGCATTTATTTTGATTTTAGTCCACGTGGGAATTTATTGTGCATTTATCGTTATCGAGGTAAAATTGCTCGATTTCTCGCGATATTGATTTGAGGTCATATCGCCCAGCCCTTCTACAGCATGTATACAGTGTGAGACGTGTTGTGTTCACTTGCTCCAAGGCAATTGTTTTTAAGTGTATACCACATACCCAACGAATTGTGTAATTTGTATGGCGGGGTGTACACATGCGTTGCAAAAACACATGCACACACTGTCACTCACGCACTTCCGTATATAGTTTATTTCAGCACCTTTTGTCATGCTGTTTTTATTTTATAGAAGGAAAGCATTATTTTGATGTCTGAGCTGTCACAAAAGAAAAAATAGAACTGTTGAAGTCAAGTCAAGCTTGTGCTTGAAATGTTTGTTCTTAGTTTCTCAGTTTTTCGTGAGCAATGGGAATTCAGTTATATTCAAACGCTGTCAGATAAAGGCTCCATATTTTTATAGCATTATAGCACACTATTCTGTGGGCGCTAGAATTGAAGGGTTTGCGTTAGTAAAAATAGGTGGGATTAAATGAGCTGAAGTGTATCTCTTGAGTGCTCCTTAAATATTTGCCTGTGTTGGTATATTTTATTTTGGTCGTGTCATGTTTATTCTTACGCTGAAAGAGACATGAGGTGTTCGAAAAAAATAAATGATTTTTTTTCCCGGTCAAAACTACCAATGGTGTCTGTTTTTTTTCCCTCCGTGAAATGTACGAGTTATCACTTTGACGCGCATGATGTCACGTGGCTGGAGGACTGGAAACTTGCACGAACAACATTTACGTTGAAATGTAACAATGACACATATATCGACATCTAACAAACATGCATGGGCATCTAACATTGACACTTACATTGACGTCTATAACATAAACCATTACAATCACATCTAACAAACACGGACATCTAACAGACACATCGACATCCATCATAAACATTTACATAGACATCGACATCTAACCAACCTTTACATAGACATCTTACACACATCGACATCTAACAAACATTTACATAGACATCTAACATAAACACATCTAATATAGACACATAGATTGACATCTAACATCGACACATTGAGATCTAACATAGACATACATTGACATCTAACAAAGACTGTTACATCGACAACTAACATCGACACAAGGCTTTGTCAAATGACACGTCATGACGACATATACAGAGACACAAGGCACAACAGCATATTTTTGGTACAAATTGAACCCGATATGTTAGCTACCTCGTTCGACTTAAAGGGTTAGCGAACTTGTTATGGTGGTTGAGGCGTGGTGGCTACCCAGCTCGTGTAGTGTATATTAAACTTAAGTTAATAATTTATGACCAGTAAACACGGATGTTGTAACGCAAAACAATGTTCAAATGTTAGTTTTTTTTCAACACATTTCATGAGAAAAAGCTCTACTTGTCTGTGAGAAATGTATGTTGTAGACCCATTATATAACACAATATTACACAATTTTACATTGGAATTTCATTTAATAAAACATTGACAATTATCTTTACAAACACTGTGTATGATTCATCTTTTCATTTGTTGTTCAATGAGCAAAACAGTGGCGATCAAAACAGTGCAAATTAAATGACATTTTATAGGTATCTGGCTGCAATACAGTGAACCCTCGCTACTTCGCGGTTCACCTTTCGCGGGTTCAGTGCTTCGCGGGTCTAAAAAATATTCGGGGGCATTGTAGTTTCGCCGAGCGGCACGACGGGGCGCTGGAGTGGTTAGACGGCCGGCGTGCGCCGAAGAAGAACGTGGGCGAAGAGGAGAGTGGACAAAGAAGAGCACGTTCCCCCGGGCACGATTTGGGGCGACGTTTCGCGCGGTTCGGACCGTACCAGAGCTCCGGCCAGCGTGCGTGGCAGTTAAGCCGAAGAGGAACAACTTCCGCCCGGGCACTAGCGGGGCGACATTTCGCTCCGTTCGGGACCGTGCGAGAGCTCCGGAGGAGACCGGCCGGCGTGCGTGGTTGTTAAGCCGAAGAGGAACACCTTCCGCCCGGGCATGAGCGGAGCGCGAGGCTGTCAGTTATGAATGAATAAATGAATAAATAAATGAAGAATGCCAGGGCACACCGGACGGCGTACCAGCAGGTAAAAGTCGAAGTAATTAAATAAATACAAAAAGAAGTAATTGAATAAATACAAAAATAATGGCTGGGGAATAAAAAAATGTTTTAATAATTTTTTTTTTTGTTATAACATGAATTTCACCCTCTCTCTCTCTACCCGTATATATATATATATATATATATATATATATATATATATATATATATTATTTTATTTATTTATTTTTTTAAGCATTTTTGAAGGTGCGCCGCTACTTCGCACTTTTTTTTTTTAAGCATTTTTGAAGGTGCGCCGCTACTTCGCGGATTTTCAGTTTTCGCGGGTGGTCTCGGTCCCCATTAACCGCGATAACCGAGGGTTCACTGTAGTAAGTTACATTCTAATTTACATTTACAGGTAATGGAAATGACTACTGGTAACCTCAATTTAACTGTATTTCAGTCAGAATGCCTCAAACATCATAAAAAAATAAAACGTTGAGTATTATTTCTCCTTCAAAATGTCAGAAGAAATACTCTATAATGGCCTGACGACATCAACATAGTTTATAGTATATAGCAGGGGTGGGAAAACTTTTTTATTGGCGGGCCACAATGGGTTCTAAAATTTGACAGAGGGGCTGGACCAGGAGCAGATGGATGGAGTGTTTTGGTAACCTCATCTCATCTGAGAAAAAAAATACATTTAATTTTAAATGAAAGTGAACAAAAGCTTGTCTTTGAAAAACCACACTATTTTGAAAATAAAACATTAACAAGGTTTATTTTTTTTTTTTTCAAATTCGGCGGGCCGGATTAAAACGTTTAACGGGCCGCATGTGGCCCCCAGGCCGTAGTTTTCTCACGACGGTATATAGCATAGCGGCATAGGTTCCCTCGTCAACATCAAGTGAGTTACCCTCTTACCAAGACCAAAATACGGGGCTCCCCATCTCCCGGTCACTTCTCCAGACCCCAACAGTCACCCTCGTTGCGAGAACTTTAAGATTCGATGTTTATTTTTTTTCGCTTCTTCAACTTCGTGTCTGATTCTTTTCTCTTCTCTGGCTCCAGGATTCCGCTGTCAATCAGATGACGATTGAGGCGGGACTTCCGGTTCAAAGTCACCCTCAGAGTTTGCAACCATTTGAGATGGCTTCTGTGGTAATAACAACTGTCATAGGTGCAATTTGCTCTATAAAGCATTAAAAAAAAATAATAATAATAAATTACAAAAAATAGTCAAGTACAGCACTCGTCTCATAAACTAGGTAAGAATTTAGCGTTACTAACGTTGCTACACTATAAAGAGTGTTTTACTGACTAGCTAAACCCAGTTTTGGTTTAGCTGTTATAAAAGTTTGGTTTTTTAGTGCTGTAAATGCATTTTCAGCTCGCGCTGTACACATTTGCTATGAGAGGCATTATCTCATAAGGGAAATATTGGACAATCAAATTAATGACTGCCCAGGCTTCAGGATGTCTTTTTACACTATATAAAGGTGGAAATTTACATTGGAAACGTTTAGTTTAGCTGTTAATGAAGTTTCGGTTTTTTAGTGCTGAAAATTCATTGTCTGCTGGCGCTGTACACTTTTTCTAAGTGTTGCAATATCTCATGAAGGAAATACTGGACAATCAAATTAATCACTTTCCAGGCTTCAGGATGCCTTTCTACACTATATAAAGGTGGAAATTTACATTGGAAACGTTTGGTTTAGCTGTTATAAAAGTTTGGTTTTTTAGTGCTGTAAATGCATTTTCAGCTCGCGCTGTACACATTTGCTATGTGAGGCATTATCTCATAAGGGAAATACTGGACAATCAAATTAATGACTTCCCAGGCTTCAGGATGCCTTTTTACACTCTATAAATGTGGAAATTTACATTGGAAACGTTTGGTTTAGCTGTTAATGAAGTTTCGTTTTTTTAGTGCTGAAAATTCATTGTCTGCTGGCGCTGTACACTTTTTCTAAGTTTTGCAATATCTCATGTAGGAAATACTGGACAATCAAATTAATGACTTTCCAGGCTTCAAGGATGCCTTTCTACACTATATAAAGGTGGAAATTTACATTGGAAACGTTTGGTTTAGCTGTTATAAAAGTTTGTTTTTTTAGTGCTGTAAATGCATTTTCAGCTCGCGCTGTACACATTTGCTATGTGAGGCATTATCTCATAAGGGAAATACTGGACAATCAAATTAATGACTGCCCAGGCTTCAGGATGTCTTTTTACACTATATAAAGGTGGAAATTTACATTGGAAACGTTTGGTTTAGCTGTTATAAAAGTTTGGTTTTTTTAGTGCTGAAAATTCATTGTCTGCTGGCGCTGTACACTTTTTCTAAGTGTTGCAATATCTCATGAAGGAAATACTGGACAATCAAATTAATGACTTTCCAGGCTCCAGGATGCCTTTCTACACTATATAAAGGTGGAAATTTACATTGGAAACGTTTGGTTTAGCTGTTATAAAAGTTTGGTTTTTTAGTGCTGTAAATGCATTTTCAGCTCGCGCTGTACACATTTGCTATGAGAGGCATTATCTCATAAGGGAAATATTGGACAATCAAATTAATGACTGCCCAGGCTTCAGGATGTCTTTTTACACTATATAAAGGTGGAAATTTACATTGGAAACGTTTAGTTTAGCTGTTAATGAAGTTTCGTTTTTTTAGTGCTGAAAATTCATTGTCTACTGGCGCTGTACACTTTTTCTAAGTGTTGCAATATCTCATGAAGGAAATACTGGACAATCAAATTAATGACTTTCCAGGCTTCAGGATGCCTTTCTACACTATATAAAGGTGGAAATTTACATTGGAAACGTTTGGTTTAGCTGTTATAAAAGTTTGGTTTTTTAGTGCTGTAAATGCATTTTCAGCTCGCGCTGTACACATTTGCTATGAGAGGCATTATCTCATAAGGGAAATATTGGACAATCAAATTAATGACTGCCCAGGCTTCAGGATGTCTTTTTACACTATATAAAGGTGGAAATTTACATTGGAAACGTTTGGTTTAGCTGTTATAAAAGTTTGGTTTTTTAGTGCTGAAAATGCATTTTCAGCTTGCACTGTACACATTTGCTATGTGAGGCATTATCTCATAAGGGAAATACTGGACAATCAAATTAATGACTTCCCAGGCTTCAGGATGCATTTTTACACTCTATAAATGTGGAAATTTACATTGGAAACGTTTGGTTTAGCTGTTAATGAAGTTTCGTTTTTTTAGTGCTGAAAATTCATTGTCTGCTGGCGCTGTACACCTTTTCTAAGTGTTGCAATATCTCATGAAGGAAATACTGGACAATCAAATTAATGACTTTCCAGGCTTCAGGATGCCTTTCTACACTATATAAAGGTGGAAATTTACATTGGAAACGTTTGGTTTAGCTGTTATAAAAGTTTGGGTTTTTAGTGCTGTAAATGCATTTTCAGCTCGCGCTGTACACATTTGCTATGAGAGGCATTATCTCATAAGGGAAATATTGGACAATCAAATTAATGACTGCCCAGGCTTCAGGATGTCTTTTTACACTATATAAAGGTGGAAATTTACATTGGAAACGTTTAGTTTAGCTGTTATAAAAGTTTGTTTTTTTAGTGCTGTAAATGCATTTTCAGCTCGCGCTGTACACATTTGCTATGAGAGGCATTATCTCATAAGGGAAATATTGGACAATCAAATTAATGACTGCCCAGGCTTCAGGATGTCTTTTTACACTATATAAAGGTGGAAATTTACATTGGAAACGTTTAGTTTAGCTGTTATAAAAGTTTGTTTTTTTAGTGCTGAAAATGCATTTTCAGCTCGCACTGTACACATTTGCTATGTGAGGCATTATCTCATAAGGGAAATACTGGACAATCAAATTAATGACTTCCCAGGCTTCAGGATGCCTTTTTACACTCTATAAATGTGGAAATTTACATTGGAAACGTTTGGTTTAGCTGTTAATGAAGTTTCGTTTTTTTAGTGCTGAAAATTCATTGTCTGCTGGCGCTGTACACTTTTTCTAAGTGTTGCAATATCTCATGAAGGAAATACTGGACAATCAAATTAATGACTTTCCAGGCTTCAGGATGCCTTTCTACACTATATAAAGGTGGAAATTTACATTGGAAACGTTTGGTTTAGCTGTTATAAAAGTTTGGTTTTTTAGTGCTGTAAATGCATTTTCAGCTCGCGCTGTACACATTTGCTATGAGAGGCATTATCTCATAAGGGAAATATTGGACAATCAAATTAATGACTGCCCAGGCTTCAGGATGTCTTTTTACACTATATAAAGGTGGAAATTTACATTGGAAACGTTTAGTTTAGCTGTTATAAAAGTTTGTTTTTTTAGTGCTGTAAATGCATTTTCAGCTCGCGCTGTACACATTTGCTATGTGAGGCATTATCTCATAAGGGAAATACTGGACAATCAAATTAATGACTGCCCAGGCTTCAGGATGTCTTTTTACACTATATAAAGGTGGAAATTTACATTGGAAACGTTTGGTTTAGCTGTTATAAAAGTTTGGTTTTTTAGTGCTGAAAATGCATTTTCAGCTCGCACTGTACACATTTGCTATGTGAGGCATTATCTCATAAGGGAAATACTGGACAATCAAATTAATGACTTCCCAGGCTTCAGGATGCCTTTTTACACTCTATAAATGTGGAAATTTACATTGGAAACGTTTGGTTTAGCTGTTAATGAAGTTTCGTTTTTTTAGTGCTGAAAATTCATTGTCTGCTGGCGCTGTACACTTTTTCTAAGTGTTGCAATATCTCATGAAGGAAATACTGGACAATCAAATTAATGACTTTCCAGGCTTCAGGATGCCTTTCTACACTATATAAAGGTGGAAATTTACATTGGAAACGTTTGGTTTAGCTGTTATAAAAGTTTGGTTTTTTAGTGCTGTAAATGCATTTTCAGCTCGCGCTGTACACATTTGCTATGAGAGGCATTATCTCATAAGGGAAATATTGGACAATCAAATTAATGACTGCCCAGGCTTCAGGATGTCTTTTTACACTATATAAAGGTGGAAATTTACATTGGAAACGTTTAGTTTAGCTGTTAATGAAGTTTCGTTTTTTTAGTGCTGGAAATTCATTGTCTGCTGGCGCTGTACACTTTTTCTAAGTGTTGCAATATCTCATGAAGGAAATACTGGACAATCAAATTAATGACTTTCCAGGCTTCAGGATGCCTTTCTACACTATATAAAGGTGGAAATTTACATTGGAAACGTTTGGTTTAGCTGTTATAAAAGTTTGGTTTTTTAGTGCTGTAAATGCATTTTCAGCTCGCGCTGTACACATTTGCTATGAGAGGCATTATCTCATAAGGGAAATATTGGACAATCAAATTAATGACTGCCCAGGCTTCAGGATGTCTTTTTACACTATATAAAGGTGGAAATTTACATTGGAAACGTTTAGTTTAGCTGTTAATGAAGTTTCGGTTCTTTAGTGCTGAAAATTCATTGTCTGCTGGCGCTGTACACTTTTTCTAAGTGTTGCAATATCTCATGAAGGAAATACTGGACAATCAAATTAATCACTTTCCAGGCTTCAGGATGCCTTTCTACACTATATAAAGGTGGAAATTTACATTGGAAACGTTTGGTTTAGCTGTTATAAAAGTTTGGTTTTTTAGTGCTGTAAATGCATTTTCAGCTCGCGCTGTACACATTTGCTATGTGAGGCATTATCTCATAAGGGAAATACTGGACAATCAAATTAATGACTTCCCAGGCTTCAGGATGCCTTTTTACACTCTATAAATGTGGAAATTTACATTGGAAACGTTTGGTTTAGCTGTTAATGAAGTTTCGTTTTTTTAGTGCTGAAAATTCATTGTCTGCTGGCGCTGTACACTTTTTCTAAGTTTTGCAATATCTCATGTAGGAAATACTGGACAATCAAATTAATGACTTTCCAGGCTTCAGGATGCCTTTCTACACTATATAAAGGTGGAAATTTACATTGGAAACGTTTGGTTTAGCTGTTATAAAAGTTTGTTTTTTTAGTGCTGTAAATGCATTTTCAGCTCGCGCTGTACACATTTGCTATGTGAGGCATTATCTCATAAGGGAAATACTGGACAATCAAATTAATGACTGCCCAGGCTTCAGGATGTCTTTTTACACTATATAAAGGTGGAAATTTACATTGGAAACGTTTGGTTTAGCTGTTATAAAAGTTTGGTTTTTTTAGTGCTGAAAATTCATTGTCTGCTGGCGCTGTACACTTTTTCTAAGTGTTGCAATATCTCATGAAGGAAATACTGGACAATCAAATTAATGACTTTCCAGGCTCCAGGATGCCTTTCTACACTATATAAAGGTGGAAATTTACATTGGAAACGTTTGGTTTAGCTGTTATAAAAGTTTGGTTTTTTAGTGCTGTAAATGCATTTTCAGCTCGCGCTGTACACATTTGCTATGAGAGGCATTATCTCATAAGGGAAATATTGGACAATCAAATTAATGACTGCCCAGGCTTCAGGATGTCTTTTTACACTATATAAAGGTGGAAATTTACATTGGAAACGTTTAGTTTAGCTGTTAATGAAGTTTCGTTTTTTTAGTGCTGAAAATTCATTGTCTACTGGCGCTGTACACTTTTTCTAAGTGTTGCAATATCTCATGAAGGAAATACTGGACAATCAAATTAATGACTTTCCAGGCTTCAGGATGCCTTTCTACACTATATAAAGGTGGAAATTTACATTGGAAACGTTTGGTTTAGCTGTTATAAAAGTTTGGTTTTTTAGTGCTGTAAATGCATTTTCAGCTCGCGCTGTACACATTTGCTATGAGAGGCATTATCTCATAAGGGAAATATTGGACAATCAAATTAATGACTGCCCAGGCTTCAGGATGTCTTTTTACACTATATAAAGGTGGAAATTTACATTGGAAACGTTTGGTTTAGCTGTTATAAAAGTTTGGTTTTTTAGTGCTGAAAATGCATTTTCAGCTTGCACTGTACACATTTGCTATGTGAGGCATTATCTCATAAGGGAAATACTGGACAATCAAATTAATGACTTCCCAGGCTTCAGGATGCATTTTTACACTCTATAAATGTGGAAATTTACATTGGAAACGTTTGGTTTAGCTGTTAATGAAGTTTCGTTTTTTTAGTGCTGAAAATTCATTGTCTGCTGGCGCTGTACACCTTTTCTAAGTGTTGCAATATCTCATGAAGGAAATACTGGACAATCAAATTAATGACTTTCCAGGCTTCAGGATGCCTTTCTACACTATATAAAGGTGGAAATTTACACTGGAAACGTTTGGTTTAGCTGATATAAAAGTTTGGGTTTTTAGTGCTGTAAATGCATTTTCAGCTCGCGCTGTACACATTTGCTATGAGAGGCATTATCTCATAAGGGAAATATTGGACAATCAAATTAATGACTGCCCAGGCTTCAGGATGTCTTTTTACACTATATAAAGGTGGAAATTTACATTGGAAACGTTTAGTTTAGCTGTTATAAAAGTTTGTTTTTTTAGTGCTGTAAATGCATTTTCAGCTCGCGCTGTACACATTTGCTATGAGAGGCATTATCTCAAAAGGGAAATATTGGACAATCAAATTAATGACTGCCCAGGTTTCAGGATGTCTTTTTACACTATATAAAGGTGGAAATTTACATTGGAAACGTTTAGTTTAGCTGTTATAAAAGTTTGTTTTTTTAGTGCTGAAAATGCATTTTCAGCTCGCACTGTACACATTTGCTATGTGAGGCATTATCTCATAAGGGAAATACTGGACAATCAAATTAATGACTTCCCAGGCTTCAGGATGCCTTTTTACACTCTATAAATGTGGAAATTTACATTGGAAACGTTTGGTTTAGCTGTTAATGAAGTTTCGTTTTTTTAGTGCTGAAAATTCATTGTCTGCTGGCGCTGTACACTTTTTCTAAGTGTTGCAATATCTCATGAACGAAATACTGGACAATCAAATTAATGACTTTCCAGGCTTCAGGATGCCTTTCTACACTATATAAAGGTGGAAATTTACATTGGAAACGTTTGGTTTAGCTGTTATAAAAGTTTGGTTTTTTAGTGCTGTAAATGCATTTTCAGCTCGCGCTGTACACATTTGCTATGAGAGGCATTATCTCATAAGGGAAATATTGGACAATCAAATTAATGACTGCCCAGGCTTCAGGATGTCTTTTTACACTATATAAAGGTGGAAATTTACATTGGAAACGTTTAGTTTAGCTGTTATAAAAGTTTGTTTTTTTAGTGCTGTAAATGCATTTTCAGCTCGCGCTGTACACATTTGCTATGTGAGGCATTATCTCATAAGGGAAATACTGGACAATCAAATTAATGACTGCCCAGGCTTCAGGATGTCTTTTTACACTATATAAAGGTGGAAATTTACATTGGAAACGTTTGGTTTAGCTGTTATAAAAGTTTGGTTTTTTAGTGCTGAAAATGCATTTTCAGCTCGCACTGTACACATTTGCTATGTGAGGCATTATCTCATAAGGGAAATACTGGACAATCAAATTAATGACTTCCCAGGCTTCAGGATGCCTTTTTACACTCTATAAATGTGGAAATTTACATTGGAAACGTTTGGTTTAGCTGTTAATGAAGTTTCGTTTTTTTAGTGCTGAAAATTCATTGTCTGCTGGCGCTGTACACTTTTTCTAAGTGTTGCAATATCTCATGAAGGAAATACTGGACAATCAAATTAATGACTTTCCAGGCTTCAGGATGCCTTTCTACACTATATAAAGGTGGAAATTTACATTGGAAACGTTTGGTTTAGCTGTTATAAAAGTTTGGTTTTTTAGTGCTGTAAATGCATTTTCAGCTCGCGCTGTACACATTTGCTATGAGAGGCATTATCTCATAAGGGAAATATTGGACAATCAAATTAATGACTGCCCAGGCTTCAGGATGTCTTTTTACACTATATAAAGGTGGAAATTTACATTGGAAACGTTTAGTTTAGCTGTTAATGAAGTTTCGTTTTTTTAGTGCTGGAAATTCATTGTCTGCTGGCGCTGTACACTTTTTCTAAGTGTTGCAATATCTCATGAAGGAAATACTGGACAATCAAATTAATGACTTTCCAGGCTTCAGGATGCCTTTCTACACTATATAAAGGTGGAAATTTACATTGGAAACGTTTGGTTTAGCTGTTATAAAAGTTTGGTTTTTTAGTGCTGTAAATGCATTTTCAGCTCGCGCTGTACACATTTGCTATGAGAGGCATTATCTCATAAGGGAAATATTGGACAATCAAATTAATGACTGCCCAGGCTTCAGGATGTCTTTTTACACTATATAAAGGTGGAAATTTACATTGGAAACGTTTAGTTTAGCTGTTAATGAAGTTTCGGTTTTTTAGTGCTGAAAATTCATTGTCTGCTGGCGCTGTACACTTTTTCTAAGTGTTGCAATATCTCATGAAGGAAATACTGGACAATCAAATTAATCACTTTCCAGGCTTCAGGATGCCTTTCTACACTATATAAAGGTGGAAATTTACATTGGAAACGTTTGGTTTAGCTGTTATAAAAGTTTGGTTTTTTAGTGCTGTAAATGCATTTTCAGCTCGCGCTGTACACATTTGCTATGTGAGGCATTATCTCATAAGGGAAATACTGGACAATCAAATTAATGACTTCCCAGGCTTCAGGATGCCTTTTTACACTCTATAAATGTGGAAATTTACATTGGAAACGTTTGGTTTAGCTGTTATCAAAGTTTGGTTTTTTAGTGCTGTAAATGCATTTTCAGCTCGCGCTGTACACATTTGCTATGAGAGGCATTATCTCATAAGGGAAATATTGGACAATCAAATTAATGGCTGCCCAGGCTTCAGGATGTCTTTTTACTCTATATAAAGGTGGAAATTTACATTGGAAACGTTTAGTTTAGCTGTTAATGAAGTTTCGTTTTTTTAGTGCTGAAAATTCATTGTCTGCTGGCGCTGTACACTTTTTCTAAGTGTTGCAATATCTCATGAAGGAAATACTGGACAATCAAATCAATGACTTTCCAGGCTTCAGGATGCCTTTCTACACTATATAAAGGTGGAAATTTACATTGGAAACGTTTGGTTTAGCTGTTATAAAAGTTTGGTTTTTTAATGCTGTAAATGCATTTTCAGCTCGAACTGTACACATTTGCTATGTGAGGCATTATCTCATAAGGGAAATACTGGACAATCAAATTAATGACTTCCCAGGCTTCAGGATGCCTTTTTACACTCTATAAATGTGGAAATTTACATTGGAAACGTTTGGTTTAGCTGTTAATGAAGTTTCGTTTTTTTAGTGCTGAAAATTCATTGTCTGCTGGCGCTGTACACCTTTTCTAAGTGTTGCAATATCTCATGAAGGAAATACTGGACAATCAAATTAATGACTTTCCAGGCTTCAGGATGCCTTTCTACACTATATAAAGGTGGAAATTTACATTGGAAACGTTTGGTTTAGCTGTTAATGAAGTTTCGATTTTTTAGTGCTGAAAATTCATTGTCTGCTGGCGCTGTACACCTTTTCTAAGTGTTGCAATATCTCATGAAGGAAATACTGGACAATCAAATTAATGACCTTCCAGGCTTCAGGATGCCTTTCTACACTATATAAAGGTGGAAATTTACATTGGAAACGTTTGGTTTAGCTGTTATAAAAGTTTGGGTTTTTAGTGCTGTAAATGCATTTTCAGCTCGCGCTGTACACATTTGCTATGTGAGGCATTATCGCATAAGGGAAATACTGGACAATCAAATTAATGACTGCCCAGGCTTCAGGATGTCTTTTTACACTATATAAAGGTGGAAATTTACATTGGAAACGTTTGGTTTAGCTGTTATAAAAGTTTGTTTTTTTAGTGCTGTAAATGCATTTTCAGCTCGCGCTGTACACATTTGCTATGAGAGGCATTATCTCATAAGGGAAATATTGGACAATCAAATTAATGACTGCCCAGGCTTCAGGATGTCTTTTTACACTATATAAAGGTGGAAATTTACATTGGAAACGTTTAGTTTAGCTGTTATAAAAGTTTGTTTTTTTAGTGCTGAAAATGCATTTTCAGCTCGCACTGTACACATTTGCTATGTGAGGCATTATCTCATAAGGGAAATACTGGACAATCAAATTAATGACTTCCCAGGCTTCAGGATGCCTTTTTACACTCTATAAATGTGGAAATTTACATTGGAAACGTTTGGTTTAGCTGTTAATGAAGTTTCGTTTTTTTAGTGCTGAAAATTCATTGTCTGCTGGCGCTGTACACTTTTTCTAAGTGTTGCAATATCTCATGAAGGAAATACTGGACAATCAAATTAATGACTTTCCAGGCTTCAGGATGCCTTTCTACACTATATAAAGGTGGAAATTTACATTGGAAACGTTTGGTTTAGCTGTTATAAAAGTTTGGTTTTTTAGTGCTGTAAATGCATTTTCAGCTCGCGCTGTACACATTTGCTATGAGAGGTATTATCTCATAAGGGAAATACTGGACAATCAAATTAATGACTGCCCAGGCTTCAGAATGTCTTTTTACACTATATAAAGGTGGAAATTTACATTGGAAACGTTTAGTTTAGCTGTTATAAAAGTTTGTTTTTTTAGTGCTGTAAATGCATTTTCAGCTCGCGCTGTACACATTTGCTATGTGAGGCATTATCTCATAAGGGAAATACTGGACAATCAAATTAATGACTGCCCAGGCTTCAGGATGTCTTTTTACACTATATAAAGGTGGAAATTTACATTGGAAACGTTTGGTTTAGCTGTTATAAAAGTTTGGTTTTTTAGTGCTGAAAATGCATTTTCAGCTCGCACTGTACACATTTGCTATGTGAGGCATTATCTCATAAGGGAAATACTGGACAATCAAATTAATGACTTCCCAGGCTTCAGGATGCCTTTTTACACTCTATAAATGTGGAAATTTACATTGGAAACGTTTGGTTTAGCTGTTAATGAAGTTTCGTTTTTTTAGTGCTGAAAATTCATTGTCTGCTGGCGCTGTACACTTTTTCTAAGTGTTGCAATATCTCATGAAGGAAATACTGGACAATCAAATTAATGACTTTCCAGGCTTCAGGATGCCTTTCTACACTATATAAAGGTGGAAATTTACATTGGAAACGTTTGGTTTAGGTGTTATAAAAGTTTGGTTTTTTAGTGCTGAAAATGCATTTTCAGCTCGCACTGTACACATTTGCTATGTGAGGCATTATCTCATAAGGGAAATACTGGACAATCAAATTAATGACTTCCCAGGCTTCAGGATGCCTTTTTACACTCTATAAATGTGGAAATTTACATTGGAAACGTTTGGTTTAGCTGTTAATGAAGTTTCGTTTTTTTAGTGCTGAAAATTCATTGTCTGCTGGCGCTGTACACTTTTTCTAAGTGTTGCAATATCTCATGAAGGAAATACTGGACAATCAAATTAATGACTTTCCAGGCTTCAGGATGCCTTTCTACACTATATAAAGGTGGAAATTTACATTGGAAACGTTTGGTTTAGCTGTTATAAAAGTTTGGTTTTTTAGTGCTGTAAATGCATTTTCAGCTCGCGCTGTACACATTTGCTATGTGAGGCATTATCTCATAAGGGAAATACTGGACAATCAAATTAATGACTTCCCAGGCTTCAGGATGCCTTTTTACACTCTATAAATGTGGAAATTTACATTGGAAACGTTTGGTTTAGCTGTTAATGAAGTTTCGTTTTTTTAGTGCTGAAAAAACATTGTCTGCTGGCGCTGTACACTTTTTCTAAGTTTTGCAATATCTCATGTAGGAAATACTGGACAATCAAATTAATGACTTTCCAGGCTTCAGGATGCCTTTCTACACTATATAAAGGTGGAAATTTACATTGGAAACGTTTGGTTTAGCTGTTATAAAAGTTTGTTTTTTTAGTGCTGTAAATGCATTTTCAGCTCGCGCTGTACACATTTGCTATGTGAGGCATTATCTCATAAGGGAAATACTGGACAATCAAATTAATGACTGCCCAGGCTTCAGGATGTCTTTTTACACTATATAAAGGTGGAAATTTACATTGGAAACGTTTGGTTTAGCTGTTATAAAAGTTTGGTTTTTTTAGTGCTGAAAATTCATTGTCTGCTGGCGCTGTACACTTTTTCTAAGTGTTGCAATATCTCATGAAGGAAATACTGGACAATCAAATTAATGACTTTCCAGGCTCCAGGATGCCTTTCTACACGATATAAAGGTGGAAATTTACATTGGAAACGTTTGGTTTAGCTGTTATAAAAGTTTGGTTTTTTAGTGCTGTAAATGCATTTTCAGCTCGCGCTGTACACATTTGCTATGAGAGGCATTATCTCATAAGGGAAATATTGGACAATCAAATTAATGACTGCCCAGGCTTCAGGATGTCTTTTTACACTATATAAAGGTGGAAATTTACATTGGAAACGTTTAGTTTAGCTGTTAATGAAGTTTCGTTTTTTTAGTGCTGAAAATTCATTGTCTACTGGCGCTGTACACTTTTTCTAAGTGTTGCAATATCTCATGAAGGAAATACTGGACAATCAAATTAATGACTTTCCAGGCTTCAGGATGCCTTTTTACACTATATAAAGGTGGAAATTTACATTGGAAACGTTTGGTTTAGCTGTTATAAAAGTTTGGTTTTTTAGTGCTGAAAATGCATTTTCAGCTCGCACTGTACACATTTGCTATGTGAGGCATTATCTCATAAGGGAAATACTGCACAATCAAATTAATGACTTCCCAGGCTTCAGGATGCATTTTTACACTCTATAAATGTGGAAATTTACATTGGAAACGTTTGGTTTAGCTGTTAATGAAGTTTCGTTTTTTTAGTGCTGAAAATTCATTGTCTGCTGGCGCTGGACACCTTTTCTAAGTGTTGCAATATCTCATGAAGGAAATACTGGACAATCAAATTAATGACTTTCCAGGCTTCAGGATGCCTTTCTACACTATATAAAGGTGGACATTTACATTGGAAACGTTTGGTTTAGCTGTTATAAAAGTTTGGGTTTTTAGTGCTGTAAATGCATTTTCAGCTCGCGCTGTACACATTTGCTATGAGAGGCATTATCTCATAAGGGAAATATTGGACAATCAAATTAATGACTGCCCAGGCTTCAGGATGTCTTTTTACACTATATAAAGGTGGAAATTTACATTGGAAACGTTTAGTTTAGCTGTTATAAAAGTTTGTTTTTTTAGTGCTGTAAATGCATTTTCAGCTCGCGCTGTACACATTTGCTATGAGAGGCATTATCTCATAAGGGAAATATTGGACAATCAAATTAATGACTGCCCAGGCTTCAGGATGTCTTTTTACACTATATAAAGGTGGAAATTTACATTGGAAACGTTTAGTTTAGCTGTTATAAAAGTTTGTTTTTTTAGTGCTGAAAATGCATTTTCAGCTCGCACTGTACACATTTGCTACGTGAGGCATTATCTAAGAAGGGAAATACTGGACAATCAAATTAATGACTTCCCAGGCTTCAGGATGCCTTTTTACACTCTATAAATGTGGAAATTTACATTGGAAACGTTTGGTTTAGCTGTTAATGAAGTTTCGTTTTTTTAGTGCTGAAAATTCATTGTCTGCTGGCGCTGTACACTTTTTCTAAGTGTTGCAATATCTCATGAAGGAAATACTGGACAATCAAATTAATGACTTTCCAGGCTTCAGGATGCCTTTCTACACTATATAAAGGTGGAAATTTACATTGGAAACGTTTGGTTTAGCTGTTATAAAAGTTTGGTTTTTTAGTTCTGTAAATGCATTTTCAGCTCGCGCTGTACACATTTGCTATGAGAGGCATTATCTCATAAGGGAAATATTGGACAATCAAATTAATGACTGCCCAGGCTTCAGAATGTCTTTTTACACTATATAAAGGTGGAAATTTACATTGGAAACGTTTAGTTTAGCTGTTAATGAAGTTTCGTTTTTTTAGTGCTGAAAATTCATTGTCTGCTGGCGCTGTACACTTTTTCTAAGTGTTGCAATATCTCATGAAGGAAATACTGGACAATCAAATTAATGACTTTCCAGGCTTCAGGATGCCTTTCTACACTATATAAAGGTAGAAATTTACATTGGAAACGTTTGGTTTAGCTGTTATAAAAGTTTGGTTTTTTAGTGCTGTAAATGCATTTTCAGCTCGCGCTGTACACATTTGCTATGAGAGGCATTATCTCATAAGGGAAATATTGGACAATCAAATTAATGACTGCGCAGGCTTCAGGATGTCTTTTTACACTATATAAAGGTGGAAATTTACATTGGAAACGTTTGGTTTAGCTGTTATAAAAGTTTGGTTTTTTAGTGCTGTAAATGCATTTTCAGCTCGCGCTGTACACATTTGCTATGAGAGGCATTATCTCATAAGGGAAATATTGGACAATCAAATTAATGGCTGCCCGGGCTTCAGGATGTCTTTTTACACTATATAAAGGTGGAAATTTACATTGGAAACGTTTAGTTTAGCTGTTAATGAAGTTTCGTTTTTTTAGTGCTGAAAATTCATTGTCTGCTGGCGCTGTACACTTTTTCTAAATGTTGCAATATCTCATGAAGGAAATACTGGACAATCAAATTAATGACTTTCCAGGCTTCAGGATGCCTTTCTACACTATATAAAGGTGGAAATTTACATTGGAAACGTTTGGTTTAGCTGTTATAAAAGTTTGGTTTTTTTAGTGCTGTAAATGCATTTTCAGCTCGCGCTGTACACATTTGCTATGAGAGGCATTATCTCATCAGGGAAATATTGGACAATCAAATTAATGACTGCCCAGGCTTCAGGATGTCTTTTTACACTATATAAAGGTGGAAACTTACATTGGAAACGTTTGGTTTAGGTGTTATATAAGTTTGGTTTTTTAGTGCTGAAAATGCATTTTCAGCTCGCACTGTACACATTTGCTATGTGAGGCATTATCTCATAAGGGAAATACTGGACAATCAAATTAATGACTTCCCAGGCTTCAGGATGCCTTTTTACACTCTATAAATGTGGAAATTTACATTGGAAACGTTTGGTTTAGCTGTTAATGAAGTTTCGTTTTTTTAGTGCTGAAAATTCATTGTCTGCTGGCGCTGTACACTTTTTCTAAGTGTTGCAATATCTCATGAAGGAAATACTGGACAATCAAATTAATGACTTTCCAGGCTTCAGGATGCCTTTCTACACTATATAATGGTGGAAATTTAAATTGGAAACGTTTGGTTTAGCTGTTATAAAAGTTTGGTTTTTTAGAGCTGTAAATGCATTTTCAGCTCGCGCTGTACACATTTGCTATGAGAGGCATTATCTCATAAGGGAAATATTGGACAATCAAATTAATGACTGCCCAGGCTTCAGGATGTCTTTTTACACTATATAAAGGTGGAAATTTACATTGGAAACGTTTGGTTTAGCTGTTATAAAAGTTTGTTTTTTTAGTGCTGTAAATGCATTTTCAGCTCGCACTGTACACATTTGCTATGAGAGGCATTATCTCATAAGGGAAATATTGGACAATCAAATTAATGACTGCCCAGGCTTCAGGATGTCTTTTTACACTATATAAAGGTGGAAATTTACATTGGAAACGTTTACTTTAGCTGTTAATGAAGTTTCGTTTATTTAGTGCTGAAAATTCATTGTCTGCTGGCGCTGTACACTTTTTCTAAGTGTTGCGATATCTCATGAAGGAAATACTGGACAATCAAATTAATGACTTTCCAGGCTTCAGGATGCCTTTCTACACTATATAAAGGTGGAAATTTACATTGGAAACGTTTGGTTTAGCTGTTATAAAAGTTTGTTTTTTTAGTGCTGTAAATGCATTTTCAGCTCGCACTGTACACATTTGCTATGTGAGGCATTATCTCATAAGGGAAATACTGGACAATCAAATTAATGACTTCCCAGGCTTCAGGATGCCTTTTTACACTCTATAAATGTGGAAATTTACATTGGAAACGTTTGGTTTAGCTGTTAATGAAGTTTCGTTTTTTTAGTGCTGAAAATTCATTGTCTGCTGGCGCTGTACACTTTTTCTAAGTGTTGCAATATCTCATGAAGGAAATACTGGACAATCAAATTAATGACTTTCCAGGCTTCAGGATGCCTTTCTACACTATATAAAGGTGGAAATTTACATTGGAAACGTTTGGTTTAGCTGTTATAAAAGTTTGGTTTTTTAGTGCTGTAAATGCATTTTCAGCTCGCGCTGTACACATTTGCTATGAGAGGCATTATCTCATAAGGGAAATATTGGACAATCAAATTAATGACTGCCCAGGCTTCAGGATGTCCTTTTACACTATATAAAGGTGGAAATTTACATTTGAAACGTTTGGTTTAGCTGTTATAAAAGTTTGGTTTTTTAGTGCTGAAAATGGATTTTCAGCTCGCGCTGTACACATTTGCTATGAGAGGCATTATCTCATAAGGGAAATATTGGACAATCAAATTAATGACTGCCCAGGCTTCAGGATGTCTTTTTACACTATATAAAGGTGGAAATTTACATTGGAAACGTTTGGTTTAGCTGTTATAAAAGTTTGGTTTTTTAGTGCTGTAAATGCATTTTCAGCTCGCGCTGTACACATTTGCTATGAGAGGCATTATCTCATAAGGGAAATATTGGACAATCAAATTAATGACTGCCCAGGCTTCAGGATGTCTTTTTACACTATATAAAGGTGGAAATTTACATTGGAAACGTTTGGTTTAGGTGTTATATAAGTTTGGTTTTTTAGTGCTGAAAATGCATTTTCAGCTCGCACTGTACACATTTGCTATGTGAGGCATTATCTCATAAGGGAAATACTGGACAATCAAATTAATGACTTCCCAGGCTTCAGGATGCCTTTTTACACTCTATAAATGTGGAAATTTACATTGGAAACGTTTGGTTTAGCTGTTAATGAAGTTTCGTTTTTTTAGTGCTGAAAATTCATTGTCTGCTGGCGCTGTACACTTTTTCTAAGTTTTGCAATATCTCATGTAGGAAATACTGGACAATCAAATTAATGACTTTCCAGGCTTCAGGATGCCTTTCTACACTATATAAAGGTGGAAATTTACATTGGAAACGTTTGGTTTAGCTGTTATAAAAGTTTGTTTTTTTAGTGCTGTAAATGCATTTTCAGCTCGCGCTGTACACATTTGCTATGTGAGGCATTATCTCATAAGGGAAATACTGGACAATCAAATTAATGACTGCCCAGGCTTCAGGATGTCTTTTTACACTATATAAAGGTGGAAATTTACATTGGAAACGTTTGGTTTAGCTGTTATAAAAGTTTGGTTTTTTTAGTGCTGAAAATTCATTGTCTGCTGGCGCTGTACACTTTTTCTAAGTGTTGCAATATCTCATGAAGGAAATACTGGACAATCAAATTAATGACTTTCCAGGCTTCAGGATGCCTTTCTACACTATATAAAGGTGGAAATTTACATTGGAAACGTTTGGTTTAGCTGTTATAAAAGTTTGGTTTTTTAGTGCTGTAAATGCATTTTCAGCTCGCGCTGTACACATTTGCTATGAGAGGCATTATCTCATAAGGGAAATATTGGACAATCAAATTAATGACTGCCCAGGCTTCAGGATGTCTTTTTACACTATATAAAGGTGGAAATTTACATTGGAAACGTTTAGTTTAGCTGTTAATGAAGTTTCGTTTTTTTAGTGCTGGAAATTCATTGTCTGCTGGCGCTGTACACTTTTTCTAAGTGTTGCAATATCTCATGAAGGAAATACTGGACAATCAAATTAAAGACTTTCCAGGCTTCAGGATGCCTTTTTACACTATATAAAGGTGGAAATTTACATTGGAAACGTTTGGTTTAGCTGTTATAAAAGTTTGGTTTTTTAGTGCTGTAAATGCATTTTCAGCTCGCGCTGTACACATTTGCTATGAGAGGCATTATCTCATAAGGGAAATATTGGACAATCAAATTAATGACTGCCCAGGCTTCAGGATGTCTTTTTACACTATATAAAGGTGGAAATTTACATTGGAAACATTTAGTTTAGCTGTTAATGAAGTTTCGTTTTTTTAGTGCTGAAAATTCATTGTCTGCTGGCGCTGTACACTTTTTCTAAGTGTTGCAATATCTCATGAAGGAAATACTGGACAATCAAATTAATGACTTTCCAGGCTTCAGGATGCCTTTCTACACTATATAAAGGTGGAAATTTACATTGGAAACGTTTGGTTTAGCTGTTATAAAAGTTTGTTTTTTTAGTGCTGTAAATGCATTTTCAGCTCGCGCTGTACACATTTGCTATGAGAGGCATTATCTCATAAGGGAAATATTGGACAATCAAATTAATGACTGCCCAGGCTTCAGGATGTCTTTTTACACTATATAAAGGTGGAAATTTACATTGGAAACGTTTGGTTTAGCTGTTATAAAAGTTTGGTTTTTTAGTGCTGTAAATGCATTTTCAGCTCGCGCTGTACACATTTGCTATGAGAGGCATTATCTCATAAGGGAAATATTGGACAATCAAATTAATGACTGCCCAGGCTTCAGGATGTCTTTTTACACTATATAAAGGTGGAAATTTACATTGGAAACGTTTGGTTTAGCTGTTATAAAAGTTTGGTTTTTTAGTGCTGTGAAAATGCATTTTCAGCTCGCACTGTACACATTTGCTATGTGAGGCATTATCTCATAAGGGAAATACTGGACAATCAAATTAATGACTTCCCAGGCTTCAGGATGCATTTTTACACTCTATAAATGTGGAAATTTACATTGGAAACGTTTGGTTTAGCTGTTATAAAAGTTTGTTTTTTTAGTGCTGTAAATGCATTTTCAGCTCGCGCTGTACACATTTGCTATGTGAGGCATTATCTCATAAGGGAAATACTGGACAATCAAATTAATGACTGCCCAGGCTTCAGGATGTCTTTTTACACTATATAAAGGTGGAAATTTACATTGGAAACGTTTGGTTTAGCTGTTATAAAAGTTTGGTTTTTTAGTGCTGAAAATGCATTTTCAGCTCGCACTGTACACATTTGCTATGTGAGGCATTATCTCATAAGGGAAATACTGGACAATCAAATTAATGACTTCCCAGGCTTCAGGATGCCTTTTTACACTCTATAAATGTGGAAATTTACATTGGAAACGTTTGGTTTAGCTGTTAATGAAGTTTCGTTTTTTTAGTGCTGAAAATTCATTGTCTGCTGGCGCTGTACACTTTTTCTAAGTGTTGCAATATCTCATGAAGGAAATACTGGACAATCAAATTAATGACTTTCCAGGCTTCAGGATGCCTTTCTACACTATATAAAGGTGGAAATTTACATTGGAAACGTTTGGTTTAGCTGTTATAAAAGTTTGGTTTTTTAGTGCTGTAAATGCATTTTCAGCTCGCGCTGTACACATTTGCTATGAGAGGCATTATCTCATAAGGGAAATATTGGACAATCAAATTAATGACTGCCCAGGCTTCAGGATGTCTTTTTACACTATATAAAGGTGGAAATTTACATTGGAAACGTTTAGTTTAGCTGTTAATGAAGTTTCGTTTTTTTAGTGCTGGAAATTCATTGTCTGCTGGCGCTGTACACTTTTTCTAAGTGTTGCAATATCTCATGAAGGAAATACTGGACAATCAAATTAAAGACTTTCCAGGCTTCAGGATGCCTTTTTACACTATATAAAGGTGGAAATTTACATTGGAAACGTTTGGTTTAGCTGTTATAAAAGTTTGGTTTTTTAGTGCTGTAAATGCATTTTCAGCTCGCGCTGTACACATTTGCTATGAGAGGCATTATCTCATAAGGGAAATATTGGACAATCAAATTAATGACTGCCCAGGCTTCAGGATGTCTTTTTACACTATATAAAGGTGGAAATTTACATTGGAAACGTTTGATTTAGCTGTTATAAAAGTTTGGTTTTTTAGTGCTGAAAATGCATTTTCAGCTCGCACTGTACACATTTGCTATGTGAGGCATTATCTCATAAGGGAAATACTGGACAATCAAATTAATGACTTCCCAGGCTTCAGGATGCCTTTTTACACTCTATAAATGTGGAAATTTACATTGGAAACGTTTGGTTTAGCTGTTAATGAAGTTTCGTTTTTTTAGTGCTGAAAATTCATTGTCTGCTGGCGCTGTACACTTTTTCTAAGTGTTGCAATATCTCATGAAGGAAATACTGGACAATCAAATTAATGACTTTCCAGGCTTCAGGATGCCTTTCTACACTATATAAAGGTGGAAATTTACATTGGAAACGTTTGGTTTAGCTGTTATAAAAGTTTGGTTTTTTAGTGCTGTAAATGCATTTTCAGCTCGCGCTGTACACATTTGCTATGAGAGGCATTATCTCATAAGGGAAATATTGGACAATCAAATTAATGACTGCCCAGGCTTCAGGATGTCTTTTTACACTATATAAAGGTGGAAATTTACATTGGAAACTTTTAGTTTAGCTGTTAATGAAGTTTCGTTTTTTTAGTGCTGGAAATTCATTGTCTGCTGGCGCTGTACACTTTTTCTAAGTGTTGCAATATCTCATGAAGGAAATACTGGACAATCAAATTAAAGACTTTCCAGGCTTCAGGATGCCTTTTTACACTATATAAAGGTGGAAATTTACATTGGAAACGTTTGGTTTAGCTGTTATAAAAGTTTGGTTTTTTAGTGCTGTAAATGCATTTTCAGCTCGCGCTGTACACATTTGCTATGAGAGGCATTATCTCATAAGGGAAATATTGGACAATCAAATTAATGACTGCCCAGGCTTCAGGATGTCTTTTTACACTATATAAAGGTGGAAATTTACATTGGAAACATTTAGTTTAGCTGTTAATGAAGTTTCGTTTTTTTAGTGCTGAAAATTCATTGTCTGCTGGCGCTGTACACTTTTTCTAAGTGTTGCAATATCTCATGAAGGAAATACTGGACAATCAAATTAATGACTTTCCAGGCTTCAGGATGCCTTTCTACACTATATAAAGGTGGAAATTTACATTGGAAACGTTTGGTTTAGCTGTTATAAAAGTTTGTTTTTTTAGTGCTGTAAATGCATTTTCAGCTCGCGCTGTACACATTTGCTATGAGAGGCATTATCTCATAAGGGAAATATTGGACAATCAAATTAATGACTGCCCAGGCTTCAGGATGTCTTTTTACACTATATAAAGGTGGAAATTTACATTGGAAACGTTTGGTTTAGCTGTTATAAAAGTTTGGTTTTTTAGTGCTGTAAATGCATTTTCAGCTCGCGCTGTACACATTTGCTATGAGAGGCATTATCTCATAAGGGAAATATTGGACAATCAAATTAATGACTGCCCAGGCTTCAGGATGTCTTTTTACACTATATAAAGGTGGAAATTTACATTGGAAACGTTTGGTTTAGCTGTTATAAAAGTTTGGTTTTTCAGTGCTGAAAATGCATTTTCAGCTCGCACTGTACACATTTGCTATGTGAGGCATTATCTCATAAGGGAAATACTGGACAATCAAATTAATGACTTCCCAGGCTTCAGGATGCATTTTTACACTCTATAAATGTGGAAATTTACATTGGAAACGTTTGGTTTAGCTGTTATAAAAGTTTGTTTTTTTAGTGCTGTAAATGCATTTTCAGCTCGCGCTGTACACATTTGCTATGTGAGGCATTATCTCATAAGGGAAATACTGGACAATCAAATTAATGACTGCCCAGGCTTCAGGATGTCTTTTTACACTATATAAAGGTGGAAATTTACATTGGAAACGTTTGGTTTAGCTGTTATAAAAGTTTGGTTTTTTAGTGCTGAAAATGCATTTTCAGCTCGCACTGTACACATTTGCTATGTGAGGCATTATCTCATAAGGGAAATACTGGACAATCAAATTAATGACTTCCCAGGCTTCAGGATGCCTTTTTACACTCTATAAATGTGGAAATTTACATTGGAAACGTTTGGTTTAGCTGTTAATGAAGTTTCGTTTTTTTAGTGCTGAAAATTCATTGTCTGCTGGCGCTGTACACTTTTTCTAAGTGTTGCAATATCTCATGAAGGAAATACTGGACAATCAAATTAATGACTTTCCAGGCTTCAGGATGCCTTTCTACACTATATAAAGGTGGAAATTTACATTGGAAACGTTTGGTTTAGCTGTTATAAAAGTTTGGTTTTTTAGTGCTGTAAATGCATTTTCAGCTCGCGCTGTACACATTTGCTATGAGAGGCATTATCTCATAAGGGAAATATTGGACAATCAAATTAATGACTGCCCAGGCTTCAGGATGTCTTTTTACACTATATAAAGGTGGAAATTTACATTGGAAACGTTTAGTTTAGCTGTTAATGAAGTTTCGTTTTTTTAGTGCTGGAAATTCATTGTCTGCTGGCGCTGTACACTTTTTCTAAGTGTTGCAATATCTCATGAAGGAAATACTGGACAATCAAATTAAAGACTTTCCAGGCTTCAGGATGCCTTTTTACACTATATAAAGGTGGAAATTTACATTGGAAACGTTTGGTTTAGCTGTTATAAAAGTTTGGTTTTTTAGTGCTGTAAATGCATTTTCAGCTCGCGCTGTACACATTTGCTATGAGAGGCATTATCTCATAAGGGAAATATTGGACAATCAAATTAATGACTGCCCAGGCTTCAGGATGTCTTTTTACACTATATAAAGGTGGAAATTTACATTGGAAACGTTTGATTTAGCTGTTATAAAAGTTTGGTTTTTTAGTGCTGAAAATGCATTTTCAGCTCGCACTGTACACATTTGCTATGTGAGGCATTATCTCATAAGGGAAATACTGGACAATCAAATTAATGACTTCCCAGGCTTCAGGATGCCTTTTTACACTCTATAAATGTGGAAATTTACATTGGAAACGTTTGGTTTAGCTGTTAATGAAGTTTCGTTTTTTTAGTGCTGAAAATTCATTGTCTGCTGGCGCTGTACACTTTTTCTAAGTGTTGCAATATCTCATGAAGGAAATACTGGACAATCAAATTAATGACTTTCCAGGCTTCAGGATGCCTTTCTACACTATATAAAGGTGGAAATTTACATTGGAAACGTTTGGTTTAGCTGTTATAAAAGTTTGGTTTTTTAGTGCTGTAAATGCATTTTCAGCTCGCGCTGTACACATTTGCTATGAGAGGCATTATCTCATAAGGGAAATATTGGACAATCAAATTAATGACTGCCCAGGCTTCAGGATGTCTTTTTACACTATATAAAGGTGGAAATTTACATTGGAAACGTTTAGTTTAGCTGTTAATGAAGTTTCGTTTTTTTAGTGCTGGAAATTCATTGTCTGCTGGCGCTGTACACTTTTTCTAAGTGTTGCAATATCTCATGAAGGAAATACTGGACAATCAAATTAAAGACTTTCCAGGCTTCAGGATGCCTTTTTACACTATATAAAGGTGGAAATTTACATTGGAAACGTTTGGTTTAGCTGTTATAAAAGTTTGGTTTTTTAGTGCTGTAAATGCATTTTCAGCTCGCGCTGTACACATTTGCTATGAGAGGCATTATCTCATAAGGGAAATATTGGACAATCAAATTAATGACTGCCCAGGCTTCAGGATGTCTTTTTACACTATATAAAGGTGGAAATTTACATTGGAAACGTTTGATTTAGCTGTTATAAAAGTTTGGTTTTTTAGTGCTGAAAATGCATTTTCAGCTCGCACTGTACACATTTGCTATGTGAGGCATTATCTCATAAGGGAAATATTGGACAATCAAATTAATGACTGCCCAGGCTTCAGGATGTCTTTTTACACTATATAAAGGTGGAAATTTACATTGGAAACGTTTAGTTTAGCTGTTAATGAAGTTTCGTTTTTTTAGTGCTGGAAATTCATTGTCTGCTGGCGCTGTACACTTTTTCTAAGTGTTGCAATATCTCATGAAGGAAATACTGGACAATCAAATTAAAGACTTTCCAGGCTTCAGGATGCCTTTTTACACTATATAAAGGTGGAAATTTACATTGGAAACGTTTGGTTTAGCTGTTATAAAAGTTTGGTTTTTTAGTGCTGTAAATGCATTTTCAGCTCGCGCTGTACACATTTGCTATGAGAGGCATTATCTCATAAGGGAAATATTGGACAATCAAATTAATGACTGCCCAGGCTTCAGGATGTCTTTTTACACTATATAAAGGTGGAAATTTACATTGGAAACGTTTGATTTAGCTGTTATAAAAGTTTGGTTTTTTAGTGCTGAAAATGCATTTTCAGCTCGCACTGTACACATTTGCTATGTGAGGCATTATCTCATAAGGGAAATACTGGACAATCAAATTAATGACTTCCCAGGCTTCAGGATGCCTTTTTACACTCTATAAATGTGGAAATTTACATTGGAAACGTTTGGTTTAGCTGTTAATGAAGTTTCGTTTTTTTAGTGCTGAAAATTCATTGTCTGCTGGCGCTGTACACTTTTTCTAAGTGTTGCAATATCTCATGAAGGAAATACTGGACAATCAAATTAATGACTTTCCAGGCTTCAGGATGCCTTTCTACACTATATAAAGGTGGAAATTTACATTGGAAACGTTTGGTTTAGCTGTTATAAAAGTTTGGTTTTTTAGTGCTGTAAATGCATTTTCAGCTCGCGCTGTACACATTTGCTATGAGAGGCATTATCTCATAAGGGAAATATTGGACAATCAAATTAATGACTGCCCAGGCTTCAGGATGTCTTTTTACACTATATAAAGGTGGAAATTTACATTGGAAACTTTTAGTTTAGCTGTTAATGAAGTTTCGTTTTTTTAGTGCTGGAAATTCATTGTCTGCTGGCGCTGTACACTTTTTCTAAGTGTTGCAATATCTCATGAAGGAAATACTGGACAATCAAATTAAAGACTTTCCAGGCTTCAGGATGCCTTTTTACACTATATAAAGGTGGAAATTTACATTGGAAACGTTTGGTTTAGCTGTTATAAAAGTTTGGTTTTTTAGTGCTGTAAATGCATTTTCAGCTCGCGCTGTACACATTTGCTATGAGAGGCATTATCTCATAAGGGAAATATTGGACAATCAAATTAATGACTGCCCAGGCTTCAGGATGTCTTTTTACACTATATAAAGGTGGAAATTTACATTGGAAACATTTAGTTTAGCTGTTAATGAAGTTTCGTTTTTTTAGTGCTGAAAATTCATTGTCTGCTGGCGCTGTACACTTTTTCTAAGTGTTGCAATATCTCATGAAGGAAATACTGGACAATCAAATTAATGACTTTCCAGGCTTCAGGATGCCTTTCTACACTATATAAAGGTGGAAATTTACATTGGAAACGTTTGGTTTAGCTGTTATAAAAGTTTGGTTTTTTAGTGCTGTAAATGCATTTTCAGCTCGCGCTGTACACATTTGCTATGAGAGGCATAATCTCATAAGGGAAATATTGGACAATCAAATTAATGACTGCCCAGGATTCAGGATGTCTTTTTACACTATATAAAGGTGGAAATTTACATTGGAAACGTTTGGTTTAGCTGTTATAAAAGTTTGTTTTTTTAGTGCTGTAAATGCATTTTCAGCTCGCGCTGTACACATTTGCTATGAGAGGCATTATCTCATAAGGGAAATATTGGACAATCAAATTAATGACTGCCCAGGCTTCAGGATGTCTTTTTACACTATATAAAGGTGGAAATTTACATTGGAAACGTTTGGTTTAGCTGTTATAAAAGTTTGGTTTTTTAGTGCTGTAAATGCATTTTCAGCTCGCGCTGTACACATTTGCTATGAGAGGCATTATCTCATAAGGGAAATATTGGACAATCAAATTAATGGCTGCCCGGGCTTCAGGATGTCTTTTTACACTATATAAAGGTGGAAATTTACATTGGAAACGTTTAGTTTAGCTGTTAATGAAGTTTCGTTTTTTTAGTGCTGAAAATTCATTGTCTGCTGGCGCTGTACACTTTTTCTAAATGTTGCAATATCTCATGAAGGAAATACTGGACAATCAAATTAAGGACTTTCCAGGCTTCAGGATGCCTTTCTACACTATATAAAGGTGGAAATTTACATTGGAAACGTTTGGTTTAGCTGTTATAAAAGTTTGGTTTTTTAGTGCTGTAAATGCATTTTCAGCTCGCGCTGTACACATTTGCTATGAGAGGCATTATCTCATAAGGGAAATATTGGACAATCAAATTAATGACTGCCCAGGCTTCAGGATGTCTTTTTACACTATATAAAGGAGGAAATTTACATTGGAAACGTTTGGTTTAGGTGTTATAAAAGTTTGGTTTTTTAGTGCTGAAAATGCATTTTCAGCTCGCGCTGTACACATTTGCAATGAGAGGTATTATCTCATAAGGGAAATACTGGACAATCAAATTAATTACTTCCCAGGCTTCAGGATGCCTTTTTACACTCTATAAATGTGGAAATTTACATTGGAAACGTTTGGTTTAGCTGTTAATGAAGTTTCGTTTTTTTTAGTGCTGAAAATTCATTGTCTGCTGGCGCTGTACACTTTTTCTAAGTGTTGCAATATCTCATGAAGGAAATACTGGACAATCAAATTAATGACTTTCCAGGCTTCAGGATGCCTTTCTACACTATATAAAGGTGGAAATTTACATTGGAAACGTTTGGTTTAGCTGTTATAAAAGTTTGGTTTTTTAGTGCTGTAAATGCATTTTCAGCTCGCGCTGTACACATTTGCTATGAGAGGCATTATCTCATAAGGGAAATATTGGACAATCAAATTAATGACTGCCCAGGCTTCAGGATGTCTTTTTACACTATATAAAGGTGGAAATTTACATTGGAAACGTTTGGTTTAGCTGTTATAAAAGTTTGTTTTTTTAGTGCTGTAAATGCATTTTCAGCTCGCACTGTACACATTTGCTATGAGAGGCATTATCTCATAAGGGAAATATTGGACAATCAAATTAATGACTGCCCAGGCTTCAGGATGTCTTTTTACACTATATAAAGGTGGAAATTTACATTGGAAACGTTTACTTTAGCTGTTAATGAAGTTTCGTTTATTTAGTGCTGAAAATTCATTGTCTGCTGGCGCTGTACACTTTTTCTAAGTGTTGCAATATCTCATGAAGGAAATACTGGACAATCAAATTAATGACTTTCCAGGCTTCAGGATGCCTTTCTACACTATATAAAGGTGGAAATTTACATTGGAAACGTTTGGTTTAGCTGTTATAAAAGTTTGTTTTTTTAGTGCTGTAAATGCATTTTCAGCTCGCACTGTACACATTTGCTATGTGAGGCATTATCTCATAAGGGAAATACTGGACAATCAAATTAATGACTTCCCAGGCTTCAGGATGCCTTTTTACACTCTATAAATGTGGAAATTTACATTGGAAACGTTTGGTTTAGCTGTTAATGAAGTTTCGTTTTTTTTAGTGCTGAAAATTCATTGTCTGCTGGCGCTGTACACTTTTTCTAAGTGTTGCAATATCTCATGAAGGAAATACTGGACAATCAAATTAATGACTTTCCAGGCTTCAGGATGCCTTTCTACACTATATAAAGGTGGAAATTTACATTGGAAACGTTTGGTTTAGCTGTTATAAAAGTTTGGTTTTTTAGTGCTGTAAATGCATTTTCAGCTCGCGCTGTACACATTTGCTATGAGAGGCATTATCTCATAAGGGAAATATTGGACAATCAAATTAATGACTGCCCAGGATTCAGGATGTCTTTTTACACTATATAAAGGTGGAAATTTACATTGGAAACGTTTGGTTTAGCTGTTATAAAAGTTTGTTTTTTTAGTGCTGTAAATGCATTTTCAGCTCGCGCTGTACACATTTGCTATGAGAGGCATTATCTCATAAGGGAAATATTGGACAATCAAATTAATGACTGCCCAGGCTTCAGGATGTCTTTTTACACTATATAAAGGTGGAAATTTACATTGGAAACGTTTGGTTTAGGTGTTATATAAGTTTGTTTTTTTAGTGCTGAAAATGCATTTTCAGCTCGCACTGTACACATTTGCTATGTGAGGCATTATCTCATAAGGGAAATACTGGACAATCAAATTAATGACTTCCCAGGCTTCAGGATGCCTTTTTACACTATATAAAGGTGGAAATTTACATTGGAAACGTTTGGTTTAGCTGTTATAAAAGTTTGGTTTTTTTAGTGCTGAAAATTCATTGTCTGCTGGCGCTGTACACTTTTTCTAAGTGTTGCAATATCTCATGAAGGAAATACTGGACAATCAAATTAATGACTTTCCAGGCTTCAGGATGCCTTTTTACACTATATAAAGGTGGAAATTTACATTGGAAACGTTTGGTTTAGCTGTTATAAAAGTTTGGTTTTTTAGTGCTGTAAATGCATTTTCAGCTCGCGCTGTACACATTTGCTATGAGAGGCATTATCTCATAAGGGAAATATTGGACAATCATATTAATGACTGCCCAGGCTTCAGGATGTCTTTTTACACTATATAAAGGTGGAAATTTACATTGGAAACGTTTAGTTTAGCTGTTAATGAAGTATCGTTTTTTTAGTGCTGAAAATTCATTGTCTACTGGCGCTGTACACTTTTTCTAAGTGTTGCAATATCTCATGAAGGAAATACTGGACAATCAAATTAATGACTTTCCAGGCTTCAGGATGCCTTTCTACACTATATAAAGGTGGAAATTTACATTGGAAACGTTTGGTTTAGCTGTTATAAAAGTTTGGTTTTTTAGTGCTGTAAATGCATTTTCAGCTCGCGCTGTACACATTTGCTATGAGAGGCATTATCTCATAAGGGAAATATTGGACAATCAAATTAATGACTGCCCAGGCTTCAGGATGTCTTTTTACACTATATAAAGGTGGAAATTTACATTGGAAACATTTAGTTTAGCTGTTAATGAAGTTTCGTTTTTTTAGTGCTGAAAATTCATTGTCTGCTGGCGCTGTACACTTTTTCTAAGTGTTGCAATATCTCATGAAGGAAATACTGGACAATCAAATTAATGACTTTCCAGGCTTCAGGATGCCTTTCTACACTATATAAAGGTGGAAATTTACATTGGAAACGTTTGGTTTAGCTGTTATAAAAGTTTGTTTTTTTAGTGCTGTAAATGCATTTTCAGCTCGCGCTGTACACATTTGCTATGAGAGGCATTATCTCATAAGGGAAATATTGGACAATCAAATTAATGACTGCCCAGGCTTCAGGATGTCTTTTTACACTATATAAAGGTGGAAATTTACATTGGAAACGTTTGGTTTAGCTGTTATAAAAGTTTGGTTTTTTAGTGCTGTAAATGCATTTTCAGCTCGCGCTGTACACATTTGCTATGAGAGGCATTATCTCATAAGGGAAATATTGGACAATCAAATTAATGACTGCCCAGGCTTCAGGATGTCTTTTTACACTATATAAATGTGGAAATTTACATTGGAAACGTTTGGTTTAGCTGTTATAAAAGTTTGTTTTTTTAGTGCTGTAAATGCATTTTCAGCTCGCGCTGTACACATTTGCTATGTGAGGCATTATCTCATAAGGGAAATACTGGACAATCAAATTAATGACTGCCCAGGCTTCAGGATGTCTTTTTACACTATATAAAGGTGGAAATTTACATTGGAAACGTTTGGTTTAGCTGTTATAAAAGTTTGGTTTTTTAGTGCTGAAAATGCATTTTCAGCTCGCACTGTACACATTTGCTATGTGAGGCATTATCTCATAAGGGAAATACTGGACAATCAAATTAATGACTTCCCAGGCTTCAGGATGCCTTTTTACACTCTATAAATGTGGAAATTTACATTGGAAACGTTTGGTTTAGCTGTTAATGAAGTTTCGTTTTTTTAGTGCTGAAAATTCATTGTCTGCTGGCGCTGTACACTTTTTCTAAGTGTTGCAATATCTCATGAAGGAAATACTGGACAATCAAATTAATGACTTTCCAGGCTTCAGGATGCATTTTTACACTCTATAAATGTGGAAATTTACATTGGAAACGTTTGGTTTAGCTGTTATAAAAGTTTGTTTTTTTAGTGCTGTAAATGCATTTTCAGCTCGCGCTGTACACATTTGCTATGTGAGGCATTATCTCATAAGGGAAATACTGGACAATCAAATTAATGACTGCCCAGGCTTCAGGATGTCTTTTTACACTATATAAAGGTGGAAATTTACATTGGAAACGTTTGGTTTAGCTGTTATAAAAGTTTGGTTTTTTAGTGCTGAAAATGCATTTTCAGCTCGCACTGTACACATTTGCTATGTGAGGCATTATCTCATAAGGGAAATACTGGACAATCAAATTAATGACTTCCCAGGCTTCAGGATGCCTTTTTACACTCTATAAATGTGGAAATTTACATTGGAAACGTTTGGTTTAGCTGTTAATGAAGTTTCGTTTTTTTAGTGCTGAAAATTCATTGTCTGCTGGCGCTGTACACTTTTTCTAAGTGTTGCAATATCTCATGAAGGAAATACTGGACAATCAAATTAATGACTTTCCAGGCTTCAGGATGCATTTTTACACTCTATAAATGTGGAAATTTACATTGGAAACGTTTGGTTTAGCTGTTATAAAAGTTTGTTTTTTTAGTGCTGTAAATGCATTTTCAGCTCGCGCTGTACACATTTGCTATGTGAGGCATTATCTCATAAGGGAAATACTGGACAATCAAATTAATGACTGCCCAGGCTTCAGGATGTCTTTTTACACTATATAAAGGTGGAAATTTACATTGGAAACGTTTGGTTTAGCTGTTATAAAAGTTTGGTTTTTTAGTGCTGAAAATGCATTTTCAGCTCGCACTGTACACATTTGCTATGTGAGGCATTATCTCATAAGGGAAATACTGGACAATCAAATTAATGACTTCCCAGGCTTCAGGATGCCTTTTTACACTCTATAAATGTGGAAATTTACATTGGAAACGTTTGGTTTAGCTGTTAATGAAGTTTCGTTTTTTTAGTGCTGAAAATTCATTGTCTGCTGGCGCTGTACACTTTTTCTAAGTGTTGCAATATCTCATGAAGGAAATACTGGACAATCAAATTAATGACTTTCCAGGCTTCAGGATGCCTTTCTACACTATATAAAGGTGGAAATTTACATTGGAAACGTTTGGTTTAGCTGTTATAAAAGTTTGGTTTTTTAGTGCTGTAAATGCATTTTCAGCTCGCGCTGTACACATTTGCTATGAGAGGCATTATCTCATAAGGGAAATATTGGACAATCAAATTAATGACTGCCCAGGCTTCAGGATGTCTTTTTACACTATATAAAGGTGGAAATTTACATTGGAAACGTTTAGTTTAGCTGTTAATGAAGTTTCGTTTTTTTAGTGCTGGAAATTCATTGTCTGCTGGCGCTGTACACTTTTTCTAAGTGTTGCAATATCTCATGAAGGAAATACTGGACAATCAAATTAAAGACTTTCCAGGCTTCAGGATGCCTTTTTACACTATATAAAGGTGGAAATTTACATAGGAAACGTTTGGTTTAGCTGTTATAAAAGTTTGGTTTTTTAGTGCTGTAAATGCATTTTCAGCTCGCGCTGTACACATTTGCTATGAGAGGCATTATCTCATAAGGGAAATATTGGACAATCAAATTAATGACTGCCCAGGCTTCAGGATGTCTTTTTACACTATATAAAGGTGGAAATTTACATTGGAAACATTTAGTTTAGCTGTTAATGAAGTTTCGTTTTTTTAGTGCTGAAAATTCATTGTCTGCTGGCGCTGTACACTTTTTCTAAGTGTTGCAATATCTCATGAAGGAAATACTGGACAATCAAATTAATGACTTTCCAGGCTTCAGGATGCCTTTCTACACTATATAAAGGTGGAAATTTACATTGGAAACGTTTGGTTTAGCTGTTATAAAAGTTTGTTTTTTTAGTGCTGTAAATGCATTTTCAGCTCGCGCTGTACACATTTGCTATGAGAGGCATTATCTCATAAGGGAAATATTGGACAATCAAATTAATGACTGCCCAGGCTTCAGGATGTCTTTTTACACTATATAAAGGTGGAAATTTACATTGGAAACGTTTGGTTTAGCTGTTATAAAAGTTTGGTTTTTTAGTGCTGTAAATGCATTTTCAGCTCGCGCTGTACACATTTGCTATGAGAGGCATTATCTCATAAGGGAAATATTGGACAATCAAATTAATGACTGCCCAGGCTTCAGGATGTCTTTTTACACTATATAAAGGTGGAAATTTACATTGGAAACGTTTGGTTTAGCTGTTATAAAAGTTTGGTTTTTTAGTGCTGAAAATGCATTTTCAGCTCGCACTGTACACATTTGCTATGTGAGGCATTATCTCATAAGGGAAATACTGGACAATCAAATTAATGACTTCCCAGGCTTCAGGATGCATTTTTACACTCTATAAATGTGGAAATTTACATTGGAAACGTTTGGTTTAGCTGTTATAAAAGTTTGTTTTTTTAGTGCTGTAAATGCATTTTCAGCTCGCGCTGTACACATTTGCTATGTGAGGCATTATCTCATAAGGGAAATACTGGACAATCAAATTAATGACTGCCCAGGCTTCAGGATGTCTTTTTACACTATATAAAGGTGGAAATTTACATTGGAAACGTTTGGTTTAGCTGTTATAAAAGTTTGGTTTTTTAGTGCTGTAAATGCATTTTCAGCTCGCGCTGTACACATTTGCTATGAGAGGCATTATCTCATAAGGGAAATATTGGACAATCAAATTAATGGCTGCCCAGGCTTCAGGATGTCTTTTTACACTATATAAAGGTGGAAATTTACATTGGAAACGTTTAGTTTAGCTGTTAATGAAGTTTCGGTTTTTTAGTGCTGGAAATTCATTGTCTGCTGGCGCTGTACACTTTTTCTAAGTGTTGCAATATCTCATGAAGGAAATACTGGACAATCAAATTAAAGACTTTCCAGGCTTCAGGATGCCTTTTTACACTATATAAAGGTGGAAATTTACATTGGAAACGTTTGGTTTAGCTGTTATAAAAGTTTGGTTTTTTAGTGCTGTAAATGCATTTTCAGCTCGCGCTGTACACATTTGCTATGAGAGGCATTATCTCATAAGGGAAATATTGGACAATCAAATTAATGACTGCCCAGGCTTCAGGATGTCTTTTTACACTATATAAAGGTGGAAATTTACATTGGAAACATTTAGTTTAGCTGTTAATGAAGTTTCGTTTTTTTAGTGCTGAAAATTCATTGTCTGCTGGCGCTGTACACTTTTTCTAAGTGTTGCAATATCTCATGAAGGAAATACTGGACAATCAAATTAATGACTTTCCAAGCTTCAGGATGCCTTTCTACACTATATAAAGGTGGAAATTTACATTGGAAACGTTTGGTTTAGCTGTTATAAAAGTTTGGTTTTTTAGTGCTGTAAATGCATTTTCAGCTCGCGCTGTACACATTTGCTATGAGAGGCATTATCTCATAAGGGAAATATTGGACAATCAAATTAATGACTGCCCAGGCTTCAGGATGTCTTTTTACACTATATAAAGGTGGGAATTTACATTGGAAACGTTTGGTTTAGCTGTTATAAAAGTTTGGTTTTTTAGTGCTGTAAATGCATTTTCAGCTCGCGCTGTACACATTTGCTATGAGAGGCATTATCTCATAAGGGAAATATTGGACAATCATATTAATGACTGCCCAGGCTTCAGGATGTCTTTTTACACTATATAAAGGTGGAAATTTACATTGGAAACGTTTGGTTTAGGTGTTATATAAGTTTGTTTTTTTAGTGCTGAAAATGCATTTTCAGCTCGCACTGTACACATTTGCTATGTGAGGCATTATCTCATAAGGGAAATACTGGACAATCAAATTAATGACTTCCCAGGCTTCAGGATGCCTTTTTACACTATATAAAGGTGGAAATTTACATTGGAAACGTTTGGTTTAGCTGTTATAAAAGTTTGGTTTTTTTAGTGCTGAAAATTCATTGTCTGCTGGCGCTGTACACTTTTTCTAAGTGTTGCAATATCTCATGAAGGAAATACTGGACAATCAAATTAATGACTTTCCAGGCTCCAGGATGCCTTTCTACACTATATAAAGGTGGAAATTTACATTGGAAACGTTTGGTTTAGCTGTTATAAAAGTTTGGTTTTTTAGTGCTGTAAATGCATTTTCAGCTCGCGCTGTACACATTTGCTATGAGAGGCATTATCTCATAAGGGAAATATTGGACAATCATATTAATGACTGCCCAGGCTTCAGGATGTCTTTTTACACTATATAAAGGTGGAAATTTACATTGGAAACGTTTAGTTTAGCTGTTAATGAAGTATCGTTTTTTTAGTGCTGAAAATTCATTGTCTACTGGCGCTGTACACTTTTTCTAAGTGTTGCAATATCTCATGAAGGAAATACTGGACAATCAAATTAATGACTTTCCAGGCTTCAGGATGCCTTTCTACACTATATAAAGGTGGAAATTTACATTGGAAACGTTTGGTTTAGCTGTTATAAAAGTTTGGTTTTTTAGTGCTGTAAATGCATTTTCAGCTCGCGCTGTACACATTTGCTATGAGAGGCATTATCTCATAAGGGAAATATTGGACAATCAAATTAATGACTGCCCAGGCTTCAGGATGTCTTTTTACACTATATAAAGGTGGAAATTTACATTGGAAACGTTTGGTTTAGCTGTTATAAAAGTTTGGTTTTTTAGTGCTGAAAAGCCATTTTCAGCTCGCACTGTACACATTTGCTATGTGAGGCATTATCTCATAAGGGAAATACTGGACAATCAAATTAATGACTTCCCAGGCTTCAGGATGCATTTTTACACTCTATAAATGTGGAAATTTACATTGGAAACGTTTGGTTTAGCTGTTATAAAAGTTTGTTTTTTTAGTGCTGTAAATGCATTTTCAGCTCGCGCTGTACACATTTGCTATGTGAGGCATTATCTCATAAGGGAAATACTGGACAATCAAATTAATGACTGCCCAGGCTTCAGGATGTCTTTTTACACTATATAAAGGTGGAAATTTACATTGGAAACGTTTGGTTTAGCTGTTACAAAAGTTTGGTTTTTTAGTGCTGAAAATGCATTTTCAGCTCGCACTGTACACATTTGCTATGTGAGGCATTATCTCATAAGGGAAATACTGGACAATCAAATTAATGACTTCCCAGGCTTCAGGATGCCTTTTTACACTCTATAAATGTGGAAATTTACATTGGAAACGTTTGGTTTAGCTGTTAATGAAGTTTCGTTTTTTTAGTGCTGAAAATTCATTGTCTGCTGGCGCTGTACACTTTTTCTAAGTGTTGCAATATCTCATGAAGGAAATACTGGACAATCAAAATAATGACTTTCCAGGCTTCAGGATGCCTTTCTACACTATATAAAGGTGGAAATTTACATTGGAAACGTTTGGTTTAGCTGTTATAAAAGTTTGTTTTTTTAGTGCTGTAAATGCATTTTCAGCTCGCGCTGTACACATTTGCTATGAGAGGCATTATCTCATAAGGGAAATATTGGACAATCAAATTAATGACTGCCCAGGCTTCAGGATGTCTTTTTACACTATATAAAGGTGGAAATTTACATTGGAAACGTTTAGTTTAGCTGTTAATGAAGTTTCGGTTTTTTAGTGCTGAAAATTCATTGTCTGCTGGCGCTGTACACTTTTTCTAAGTGTTGCAATATCTCATGAAGGAAATACTGGACAATCAAATTAATCACTTTCCAGGCTTCAGGATGCCTTTCTACACTATATAAAGGTGGAAATTTACATTGGAAACGTTTGGTTTAGCTGTTATAAAAGTTTGGTTTTTTAGTGCTGTAAATGCATTTTCAGCTCGCGCTGTACACATTTGCTATGTGAGGCATTATATCATAAGGGAAATACTGGACAATCAAATTAATGACTTCCCAGGCTTCAGGATGCCTTTTTACACTCTATAAATGTGGAAATTTACATTGGAAACGTTTGGTTTAGCTGTTAATGAAGTTTCGTTTTTTTAGTGCTGAAAATTCATTGTCTGCTGGCGCTGTACACTTTTTCTAAGTGTTGCAATATCTCATGAAGGAAATACTGGACAATCAAATTAATGACTTTCCAGGCTTCAGGATGCCTTTCTACACTATATAAAGGTGGAAATTTACATTGGAAACGTTTGGTTTAGCTGTTATAAAAGTTTGGTTTTTTAGTGCTGTAAATGCATTTTCAGCTCGCGCTGTACACATTTGCTATGAGAGGCATTATCTCATAAGGGAAATATTGGACAATCAAATTAATGACTGCCCAGGCTTCAGGATGTCTTTTTACACTATATAAAGGTGGAAATTTACATTGGAAACGTTTAGTTTAGCTGTTAATGAAGTTTCGTTTTTTTAGTGCTGGAAATTCATTGTCTGCTGGCGCTGTACACTTTTTCTAAGTGTTGCAATATCTCATGAAGGAAATACTGGACAATCAAATTAATGACTTTCCAGGCTTCAGGATGCCTTTCTACACTATATAAAGGTGGGAATTTACATTGGAAACGTTTGGTTTAGCTGTTATAAAAGTTTGGTTTTTTAGTGCTGTAAATGCATTTTCAGCTCGCGCTGTACACATTTGCTATGAGAGGCATTATCTCATAAGGGAAATATTGGACAATCAAATTAATGACTGCCCAGGCTTCAGGATGTCTTTTTACACTATATAAAGGTGGAAATTTACATTGGAAACGTTTGGTTTAGCTGTTAATGAAGTTTCGTTTTTTTAGTGCTGAAAATTCATTGTCTGCTGGCGCTGTACACTTTTTCTAAGTGTTGCAATATCTCATGAAGGAAATACTGGACAATCAAATTAATGACTTTCCAGGCTTCAGGATGCCTTTCTACACTATATAAAGGTGGAAATTTACATTGGAAACGTTTGGTTTAGCTGTTATAAAAGTTTGGTTTTTTAGTGCTGTAAATGCATTTTCAGCTCGCGCTGTACACATTTGCTATGAGAGGCATTATCTCATAAGGGAAATATTGGACAATCAAATTAATGACTGCCCAGGCTTCAGGATGTCTTTTTACACTATATAAAGGTGGAAATTTACATTGGAAACGTTTAGTTTAGCTGTTAATGAAGTTTCGTTTTTTTAGTGCTGGAAATTCATTGTCTGCTGGCGCTGTACACTTTTTCTAAGTGTTGCAATATCTCATGAAGGAAATACTGGACAATCAAATTAAAGACTTTCCAGGCTTCAGGATGCCTTTTTACACTATATAAAGGTGGAAATTTACATTGGAAACGTTTGGTTTAGCTGTTATAAAAGTTTGGTTTTTTAGTGCTGTAAATGCATTTTCAGCTCGCGCTGTACACATTTGCTATGAGAGGCATTATCTCATAAGGGAAATATTGGACAATCAAATTAATGACTGCCCAGGCTTCAGGATGTCTTTTTACACTATATAAAGGTGGAAATTTACATTGGAAACATTTAGTTTAGCTGTTAATGAAGTTTCGTTTTTTTAGTGCTGAAAATTCATTGTCTGCTGGCGCTGTACACTTTTTCTAAGTGTTGCAATATCTCATGAAGGAAATACTGGACAATCAAATTAAAGACTTTCCAGGCTTCAGGATGCCTTTTTACACTATATAAAGGTGGAAATTTACATTGGAAACGTTTGGTTTAGCTGTTATAAAAGTTTGGTTTTTTAGTGCTGTAAATGCATTTTCAGCTCGCGCTGTACACATTTGCTATGAGAGGCATTATCTCATAAGGGAAATATTGGACAATCAAATTAATGACTGCCCAGGCTTCAGGATGTCTTTTTACACTATATAAAGGTGGAAATTTACATTGGAAACATTTAGTTTAGCTGTTAATGAAGTTTCGTTTTTTTAGTGCTGAAAATTCATTGTCTGCTGGCGCTGTACACTTTTTCTAAGTGTTGCAATATCTCATGAAGGAAATACTGGACAATCAAATTAATGACTTTCCAGGCTTCAGGATGCCTTTCTACACTATATAAAGGTGGAAATTTACATTGGAAACGTTTGGTTTAGCTGTTATAAAAGTTTGTTTTTTTAGTGCTGTAAATGCATTTTCAGCTCGCGCTGTACACATTTGCTATGAGAGGCATTATCTCATAAGGGAAATATTGGACAATCAAATTAATGACTGCCCAGGCTTCAGGATGTCTTTTTACACTATATAAAGGTGGAAATTTACATTGGAAACGTTTGGTTTAGCTGTTATAAAAGTTTGGTTTTTTAGTGCTGTAAATGCATTTTCAGCTCGCGCTGTACACATTTGCTATGAGAGGCATTATCTCATAAGGGAAATATTGGACAATCAAATTAATGACTGCCCAGGCTTCAGGATGTCTTTTTACACTATATAAATGTGGAAATTTACATTGGAAACGTTTGGTTTAGCTGTTATAAAAGTTTGTTTTTTTAGTGCTGTAAATGCATTTTCAGCTCGCGCTGTACACATTTGCTATGTGAGGCATTATCTCATAAGGGAAATACTGGACAATCAAATTAATGACTGCCCAGGCTTCAGGATGTCTTTTTACACTATATAAAGGTGGAAATTTACATTGGAAACGTTTGGTTTAGCTGTTATAAAAGTTTGGTTTTTTAGTGCTGAAAATGCATTTTCAGCTCGCACTGTACACATTTGCTATGTGAGGCATTATCTCATAAGGGAAATACTGGACAATCAAATTAATGACTTCCCAGGCTTCAGGATGCCTTTTTACACTCTATAAATGTGGAAATTTACATTGGAAACGTTTGGTTTAGCTGTTAATGAAGTTTCGTTTTTTTAGTGCTGAAAATTCATTGTCTGCTGGCGCTGTACACTTTTTCTAAGTGTTGCAATATCTCATGAAGGAAATACTGGACAATCAAATTAATGACTTTCCAGGCTTCAGGATGCATTTTTACACTCTATAAATGTGGAAATTTACATTGGAAACGTTTGGTTTAGCTGTTATAAAAGTTTGTTTTTTTAGTGCTGTAAATGCATTTTCAGCTCGCGCTGTACACATTTGCTATGTGAGGCATTATCTCATAAGGGAAATACTGGACAATCAAATTAATGACTTCCCAGGCTTCAGGATGCCTTTTTACACTCTATAAATGTGGAAATTTACATTGGAAACGTTTGGTTTAGCTGTTAATGAAGTTTCGTTTTTTTAGTGCTGAAAATTCATTGTCTGCTGGCGCTGTACACTTTTTCTAAGTGTTGCAATATCTCATGAAGGAAATACTGGACAATCAAATTAATGACTTTCCAGGCTTCAGGATGCCTTTCTACACTATATAAAGGTGGAAATTTACATTGGAAACGTTTGGTTTAGCTGTTATAAAAGTTTGGTTTTTTAGTGCTGTAAATGCATTTTCAGCTCGCGCTGTACACATTTGCTATGAGAGGCATTATCTCATAAGGGAAATATTGGACAATCAAATTAATGACTGCCCAGGCTTCAGGATGTCTTTTTACACTATATAAAGGTGGAAATTTACATTGGAAACGTTTAGTTTAGCTGTTAATGAAGTTTCGTTTTTTTAGTGCTGGAAATTCATTGTCTGCTGGCGCTGTACACTTTTTCTAAGTGTTGCAATATCTCATGAAGGAAATACTGGACAATCAAATTAAAGACTTTCCAGGCTTCAGGATGCCTTTTTACACTATATAAAGGTGGAAATTTACATTGGAAACGTTTGGTTTAGCTGTTATAAAAGTTTGGTTTTTTAGTGCTGTAAATGCATTTTCAGCTCGCGCTGTACACATTTGCTATGAGAGGCATTATCTCATAAGGGAAATATTGGACAATCAAATTAATGACTGCCCAGGCTTCAGGATGTCTTTTTACACTATATAAAGGTGGAAATTTACATTGGAAACATTTAGTTTAGCTGTTAATGAAGTTGCGTTTTTTTAGTGCTGAAAATTCATTGTCTGCTGGCGCTGTACACTTTTTCTAAGTGTTGCAATATCTCATGAAGGAAATACTGGACAATCAAATTAATGACTTTCCAGGCTTCAGGATGCCTTTCTACACTATATAAAGGTGGAAATTTACATTGGAAACGTTTGGTTTAGCTGTTATAAAAGTTTGTTTTTTTAGTGCTGTAAATGCATTTTCAGCTCGCGCTGTACACATTTGCTATGAGAGGCATTATCTCATAAGGGAAATATTGGACAATCAAATTAATGACTGCCCAGGCTTCAGGATGTCTTTTTACACTATATAAAGGTGGAAATTTACATTGGAAACGTTTGGTTTAGCTGTTATAAAAGTTTGGTTTTTTAGTGCTGTAAATGCATTTTCAGCTCGCGCTGTACACATTTGCTATGAGAGGCATTATCTCATAAGGGAAATACTGGACAATCAAATTAATGACTGCCCAGGCTTCAGGATGTCTTTTTACACTATATAAAGGTGGAAATTTACATTGGAAACGTTTGGTTTAGCTGTTATAAAAGTTTGGTTTTTTAGTGCTGAAAATGCATTTTCAGCTCGCACTGTACACATTTGCTATGTGAGGCATTATCTCATAAGGGAAATACTGGACAATCAAATTAATGACTTCCCAGGCTTCAGGATGCCTTTTTACACTCTATAAATGTGGAAATTTACATTGGAAACGTTTGGTTTAGCTGTTAATGAAGTTTCGTTTTTTTAGTGCTGAAAATTCATTGTCTGCTGGCGCTGTACACTTTTTCTAAGTGTTGCAATATCTCATGAAGGAAATACTGGACAATCAAATTAATGACTTTCCAGGCTTCAGGATGCCTTTCTACACTATATAAAGGTGGAAATTTACATTGGAAACGTTTGGTTTAGCTGTTATAAAAGTTTGGTTTTTTAGTGCTGTAAATGCATTTTCAGCTCGCGCTGTACACATTTGCTATGAGAGGCATTATCTCATAAGGGAAATATTGGACAATCAAATTAATGGCTGCCCAGGCTTCAGGATGTCATTTTACACTATATAAAGGTGGAAATTTACATTGGAAACGTTTAGTTTAGCTGTTAATGAAGTTTCGGTTTTTTAGTGCTGGAAATTCATTGTCTGCTGGCGCTGTACACTTTTTCTAAGTGTTGCAATATCTCATGAAGGAAATACTGGACAATCAAATTAAAGACTTTCCAGGCTTCAGGATGCCTTTTTACACTATATAAAGGTGGAAATTTACATTGGAAACGTTTGGTTTAGCTGTTATAAAAGTTTGGTTTTTTAGTGCTGTAAATGCATTTTCAGCTCGCGCTGTACACATTTGCTATGAGAGGCATTATCTCATAAGGGAAATATTGGACAATCAAATTAATGACTGCCCAGGCTTCAGGATGTCTTTTTACACTATATAAAGGTGGAAATTTACATTGGAAACATTTAGTTTAGCTGTTAATGAAGTTTCGTTTTTTTAGTGCTGAAAATTCATTGTCTGCTGGCGCTGTACACTTTTTCTAAGTGTTGCAATATCTCATGAAGGAAATACTGGACAATCAAATTAATGACTTTCCAAGCTTCAGGATGCCTTTCTACACTATATAAAGGTGGAAATTTACATTGGAAACGTTTGGTTTAGCTGTTATAAAAGTTTGGTTTTTTAGTGCTGTAAATGCATTTTCAGCTCGCGCTGTACACATTTGCTATGAGAGGCATTATCTCATAAGGGAAATATTGGACAATCAAATTAATGACTGCCCAGGCTTCAGGATGTCTTTTTACACTATATAAAGGAGGAAATTTACATTGGAAACGTTTGGTTTAGGTGTTATAAAAGTTTGGTTTTTTAGTGCTGAAAATGCATTTTCAGCTCGCGCTGTACACATTTGCAATGAGAGGCATTATCTCATAAGGGAAATACTGGACAATCAAATTAATGACTTCCCAGGCTTCAGGATGCCTTTTTACACTCTATAAATGTGGAAATTTACATTGGAAACGTTTGGTTTAGCTGTTAATGAAGTTTCGTTTTTTTTAGTGTTGAAAATTCGTTGTCTGCTGGCGCTGTACACTTTTTCTAAGTGTTGCAATATCTCATGAAGGAAATACTGGACAATCAAATTAATGACTTTCCAGGCTTCAGGATGCCTTTCTACACTATATAAAGGTGGAAATTTACATTGGAAACGTTTGGTTTAGCTGTTATAAAAGTTTGGTTTTTTAGTGCTGTAAATGCATTTTCAGCTCGCGCTGTACACATTTGCTATGAGAGGCATTATCTCATAAGGGAAATATTGGACAATCAAATTAATGACTGCCCAGGCTTCAGGATGTCTTTTTACACTATATAAAGGTGGAAATTTACATTGGAAACGTTTGGTTTAGCTGTTATAAAAGTTTGTTTTTTTAGTGCTGTAAATGCATTTTCAGCTCGCACTGTACACATTTGCTATGAGAGGCATTATCTCATAAGGGAAATATTGGACAATCAAATTAATGACTGCCCAGGCTTCAGGATGTCTTTTTACACTATATAAAGGTGGAAATTTACATTGGAAACGTTTACTTTAGCTGTTAATGAAGTTTCGTTTATTTAGTGCTGAAAATTCATTGTCTGCTGGCGCTGTACACTTTTTCTAAGTGTTGCAATATCTCATGAAGGAAATACTGGACAATCAAATTAATGACTTTCCAGGCTTCAGGATGCCTTTCTACACTATATAAAGGTGGAAATTTACATTGGAAACGTTTGGTTTAGCTGTTATAAAAGTTTGTTTTTTTAGTGCTGTAAATGCATTTTCAGCTCGCACTGTACACATTTGCTATGTGAGGCATTATCTCATAAGGGAAATACTGGACAATCAAATTAATGACTTCCCAGGCTTCAGGATGCCTTTTTACACTCTATAAATGTGGAAATTTACATTGGAAACGTTTGGTTTAGCTGTTAATGAAGTTTCGTTTTTTTAGTGCTGAAAATTCATTGTCTGCTGGCGCTGTACACTTTTTCTAAGTGTTGCAATATCTCATGAAGGAAATACTGGACAATCAAATTAATGACTTTCCAGGCTTCAGGATGCCTTTCTACACTATATAAAGGTGGAAATTTATATTGGAAACGTTTGGTTTAGCTGTTATAAAAGTTTGGTTTTTTAGTGCTGTAAATGCATTTTCAGCTCGCGCTGTACACATTTGCTATGAGAGGCATTATCTCATAAGGGAAATATTGGACAATCAAATTAATGACTGCCCAGGCTTCAGGATGTCTTTTTACACTATATAAAGGTGGAAATTTACATTGGAAACGTTTGGTTTAGCTGTTATAAAAGTTTGTTTTTTTAGTGCTGTAAATGCATTTTCAGCTCGCACTGTACACATTTGCTATGAGAGGCATTATCTCATAAGGGAAATATTGGACAATCAAATTAATGACTGCCCAGGCTTAAGGATGTCTCTTTACACTATATAAAGGTGGAAATTTACATTGGAAACGTTTACTTTAGCTGTTAATGAAGTTTCGTTTATTTAGTGCTGAAAATTCATTGTCTGCTGGCGCTGTACACTTTTTCTAAGTGTTGCAATATCTCATGAAGGAAATACTGGACAATCAAATTAATGACTTTCCAGGCTTCAGGATGCCTTTCTACACTATATAAAGGTGGAAATTTACATTGGAAACGTTTGGTTTAGCTGTTATAAAAGTTTGTTTTTTTAGTGCTGTAAATGCATTTTCAGCTCGCACTGTACACATTTGCTATGTGAGGCATTATCTCATAAGGGAAATACTGGACAATCAAATTAATGACTTCCCAGGCTTCAGGATGCCTTTTTACACTCTATAAATGTGGAAATTTACATTGGAAACGTTTGGTTTAGCTGTTAATGAAGTTTCGTTTTTTTAGTGCTGAAAATTCATTGTCTGCTGGCGCTGTACACTTTTTCTAAGTGTTGCAATATCTCATGAAGGAAATACTGGACAATCAAATTAATGACTTTCCAGGCTTCAGGATGCCTTTCTACACTATATAAAGGTGGAAATTTACATTGGAAACGTTTGGTTTAGCTGTTATAAAAGTTTGGTTTTTTAGTGCTGTAAATGCATTTTCAGCTCGCGCTGTACACATTTGCTATGAGAGGCATTATCTCATAAGGGAAATATTGGACAATCAAATTAATGACTGCCCAGGCTTCAGGATGTCTTTTTACACTATATAAAGGTGGAAATTTACATTGGAAACGTTTGGTTTAGCTGTTATAAAAGTTTGTTTTTTTAGTGCTGTAAATGCATTTTCAGCTCGCACTGTACACATTTGCTATGAGAGGCATTATCTCATAAGGGAAATATTGGACAATCAAATTAATGACTGCCCAGGCTTCAGGATGTCTTTTTACACTATATAAGGGTGGAAATTTACATTGGAAACGTTTAGTTTAGCTGTTAATGAAGTTTCGTTTTTTTAGTGCTGAAAATTCATTGTCTGCTGGCGCTGTACACATTTGCTATGTGAGGCATTATCTCATAAGGGAAATACTGGACAATCAAATTAATGACTGCCCAGGCTTCAGGATGTCTTTTTACACTATATAAAGGTGGAAATTTACATTGGAAACGTTTGGTTTAGCTGTTATAAAAGTTTGGTTTTTTAGTGCTGAAAATGCATTTTCAGCTCGCACTGTACACATTTGCTATGTGAGGCATTATCTCATAAGGGAAATACTGGACAATCAAATTAATGACTGCCCAGGCTTCAGGATGCCTTTTTACACTCTATAAATGTGGAAATTTACATTGGAAACGTTTGGTTTAGCTGTTAATGAAGTTTCGTTTTTTTAGTGCTGAAAATTCATTGTCTGCTGGCGCTGTACACTTTTTCTAAGTGTTGCAATATCTCATGAAGGAAATACTGGACAATCAAATTAATGACTTTCCAGGCTTCAGGATGCCTTTCTACACTATATAAAGGTGGAAATTTACAATTGAAACGTTTGGTTTAGCTGTTATAAAAGTTTGGTTTTTTAGTGCTGTAAATGCATTTTCAGCTCGCGCTGTACACATTTGCTATGAGAGGCATTATCTCATAAGGGAAATATTGGACAATCAAATTAATGACTGCCCAGGCTTCAGGATGTCTTTTTACACTATATAAAGGTGGAAATTTACATTGGAAACGTTTGGTTTAGCTGTTATAAAAGTTTGGTTTTTTAGTGCTGAAAATGCATTTTCAGCTCGCACTGTACACTTTTTCTAAGTGTTGCAATATCTCATGAAGGAAATACTGGACAATCAAATTAATGACTTCCCAGGCTTCAGGATGCCTTTTTACACTCTATAAATGTGGAAATTTACATTGGAAACGTTTGGTTTAGCTGTTAATGAAGTTTCGTTTTTTTAGTGCTGAAAATTCATTATCTGCTGGCGCTGTACACTTTTTCTAAGTGTTGCAATATCTCATGAAGGAAATACTGGACAATCAAATTAATGACTTTCCAGGCTTCAGGATGCCTTTCTACACTATATAAAGGTGGAAATTTACATTGGAAACGTTTGGTTTAGCTGTTATAAAAGTTTGGTTTTTTAGTGCTGTAAATGCATTGTCTGCTAGCGCTGTACACTTTTTCTAAGTGTTGCAATATCTCATGAAGGAAATACTGGACAATCAAATTAATGACTTTCCAGGCTTCAGGATGCCTTTCTACACTATATAAAGGTGGAAATTTACATTGGAAACGTTTGGTTTAGCTGTTATAAAAGTTTGTTTTTTTAGTGCTGTAAATGCATTTTCAGCTCGCGCTGTACACATTTGCTATGAGAGGCATTATCTCATAAGGGAAATATTGGACAATCAAATTAATGACTGCCCAGGCTTCAGGATGTCTTTTTACACTATATAAATGTGGAAATTTACATTGGAAACGTTTGGTTTAGCTGTTATAAAAGTTTGGGTTTTTAGTGCTGTAAATGCATTTTCAGCTCGCGCTGTACACATTTGCTATGAGAGGCATTATCTCATAAGGGAAATATTGGACAATCAAATTAATGACTGCCCAGGCTTCAGGATGTCTTTTTACACTATATAAAGGTTGAAATTTACATTGGAAACGTTTGGTTTAGCTGTTATAAAAGTTTGGTTTTTTAGTGCTGTAAATGCATTTTCAGCTCGCGCTGTACACATTTGCTATGAGAGGCATTATCTCATAAGGGAAATATTGGACAATCAAATTAATGACTGCCCAGGCTTCAGGATGTCTTTTTACACTATATAAAGGTGGAAATTTACATTGGAAACATTTAGTTTAGCTGTTAATGAAGTTTCGTTTTTTTAGTGCTGAAAATTCATTGTCTGCTGGCGCTGTACACTTTTTCTAAGTGTTGCAATATCTCATGAAGGAAATACTGGACAATCAAATTAATGACTTTCCAGGCTTCAGGATGCCTTTCTACACTATATAAAGGTGGAAATTTACATTGGAAACGTTTGGTTTAGCTGTTATAAAAGTTTGTTTTTTTAGTGCTGTAAATGCATTTTCAGCTCGCGCTGTACACATTTGCTATGAGAGGCATTATCTCATAAGGGAAATATTGGACAATCAAATTAATGACTGCCCAGGCTTCAGGATGTCTTTTTACACTATATAAAGGTGGAAATTTACATTGGAAACGTTTGGTTTAGCTGTTATAAAAGTTTGGTTTTTTAGTGCTGTAAATGCATTTTCAGCTCGCGCTGTACACATTTGCTATGAGAGGCATTATCTCATAAGGGAAATATTGGACAATCAAATTAATGACTGCCCAGGCTTCAGGATGTCTTTTTACACTATATAAAGGTGGAAATTTACATTGGAAACGTTTGGTTTAGCTGTTATAAAAGTTTGGTTTTTTAGTGCTGAAAATGCATTTTCAGCTCGCACTGTACACATTTGCTATGTGAGGCATTATCTCATAAGGGAAATACTGGACAATCAAATTAATGACTTCCCAGGCTTCAGGATGCATTTTTACACTCTATAAATGTGGAAATTTACATTGGAAACGTTTGGTTTAGCTGTTATAAAAGTTTGTTTTTTTAGTGCTGTAAATGCATTTTCAGCTCGCGCTGTACACATTTGCTATGTGAGGCATTATCTCATAAGGGAAATACTGGACAATCAAATTAATGACTGCCCAGGCTTCAGGATGTCTTTTTACACTATATAAAGGTGGAAATTTACATTGGAAACGTTTGGTTTAGCTGTTATAAAAGTTTGGTTTTTTAGTGCTGAAAATGCATTTTCAGCTCGCACTGTACACATTTGCTATGTGAGGCATTATCTCATAAGGGAAATACTGGACAATCAAATTAATGACTTCCCAGGCTTCAGGATGCCTTTTTACACTCTATAAATGTGGAAATTTACATTGGAAACGTTTGGTTTAGCTGTTAATGAAGTTTCGTTTTTTTAGTGCTGAAAATTCATTGTCTGCTGGCGCTGTACACTTTTTCTAAGTGTTGCAATATCTCATGAAGGAAATACTGGACAATCAAATTAATGACTTTCCAGGCTTCAGGATGCCTTTCTACACTATATAAAGGTGGAAATTTACATTGGAAACGTTTGGTTTAGCTGTTATAAAAGTTTGGTTTTTTAGTGCTGTAAATGCATTTTCAGCTCGCGCTGTACACATTTGCTATGAGAGGCATTATCTCATAAGGGAAATATTGGACAATCAAATTAATGACTGCCCAGGCTTCAGGATGTCTTTTTACACTATATAAAGGTGGAAATTTACATTGGAAACGTTTGGTTTAGCTGTTATAAAAGTTTGGTTTTTTAGTGCTGTAAATGCATTTTCAGCTCGCGCTGTACACATTTGCTATGAGAGGCATTATCTCATAAGGGAAATATTGGACAATCAAATTAATGACTGCCCAGGCTTCAGGATGTCTTTTTACACTATATAAAGGTGGAAATTTACATTGGAAACGTTTGGTTTAGCTGTTATAAAAGTTTGGTTTTTTAGTGCTGAAAATGCATTTTCAGCTCGCACTGTACACATTTGCTATGTGAGGCATTATCTCATAAGGGAAATACTGGACAATCAAATTAATGACTTCCCAGGCTTCAGGATGCCTTTTTACACTCTATAAATGTGGAAATTTACATTGGAAACGTTTGGTTTAGCTGTTAATGAAGTTTCGTTTTTTTAGTGCTGAAAATTCATTATCTGCTGGCGCTGTACACTTTTTCTAAGTGTTGCAATATCTCATGAAGGAAATACTGGACAATCAAATTAATGACTTTCCAGGCTTCAGGATGCCTTTCTACACTATATAAAGGTGGAAATTTACATTGGAAACGTTTGGTTTAGCTGTTAATGAAGTTTCGTTTTTTTTAGTGCTGAAAATTCATTGTCTGCTGGCGCTGTACACTTTTTCTAAGTGTTGCAATATCTCATGAAGGAAATACTGGACAATCAAATTAATGACTTTCCAGGCTTCAGGATGCCTTTCTACACTATATAAAGGTGGAAATTTACATTGGAAACGTTTGGTTTAGCTGTTATAAAAGTTTGGTTTTTTAGTGCTGTAAATGCATTTTCAGCTCGCGCTGTACACATTTGCTATGAGAGGCATTATCTCATAAGGGAAATATTGGACAATCAAATTAATGACTGCCCAGGCTTCAGGATGTCTTTTTACACTATATAAAGGTGGACATTTACATTGGAAACGTTTAGTTCAGCTGTTAATGAAGTTTCGTTTTTTTAGTGCTGAAAATTCATTGTCTGCTGGCGCTGTACACTTTTTCTAAGTGTTGCAATATCTCATGAAGGAAATACTGGACAATCAAATTAATGACTTTCCAGGCTTCAGGATGCCTTTCTACACTATATAAAGGTGGAAATTTACATTGGAAACGTTTGGTTTAGCTGTTATAAAAGTTTGGGTTTTTAGTGCTGTAAATGCATTTTCAGCTCGCGCTGTACACATTTGCTATGAGAGGCATTATCTCATAAGGGAAATATTGGACAATCAAATTAATGACTGCCCAGGCTTCAGGATGTCTTTTTACACTATATAAAGGTTGAAATTTACATTGGAAACGTTTGGTTTAGCTGTTATAAAAGTTTGGTTTTTTAGTGCTGTAAATGCATTTTCAGCTCGCGCTGTACACATTTGCTATGAGAGGCATTATCTCATAAGGGAAATATTGGACAATCAAATTAATGACTGCCCAGGCTTCAGGATGTCTTTTTACACTATATAAAGGTGGAAATTTACATTGGAAACGTTTAGTTTAGCTGTTAATGAAGTTTCGTTTTTTTAGTGCTGGAAATTCATTGTCTGCTGGCGCTGTACACTTTTTCTAAGTGTTGCAATATCTCATGAAGGAAATACTGGACAATCAAATTAAAGACTTTCCAGGCTTCAGGATGCCTTTTTACACTATATAAAGGTGGAAATTTACATTGGAAACGTTTGGTTTAGCTGTTATAAAAGTTTGGTTTTTTAGTGCTGTAAATGCATTTTCAGCTCGCGCTGTACACATTTGCTATGAGAGGCATTATCTCATAAGGGAAATATTGGACAATCAAATTAATGACTGCCCAGGCTTCAGGATGTCTTTTTACACTATATAAAGGTGGAAATTTACATTGGAAACATTTAGTTTAGCTGTTAATGAAGTTTCGTTTTTTTAGTGCTGAAAATTCATTGTCTGCTGGCGCTGTACACTTTTTCTAAGTGTTGCAATATCTCATGAAGGAAATACTGGACAATCAAATTAATGACTTTCCAGGCTTCAGGATGCCTTTCTACACTATATAAGGGTGGAAATTTACATTGGAAACGTTTGGTTTAGCTGTTATAAAAGTTTGTTTTTTTAGTGCTGTAAATGCATTTTCAGCTCGCGCTGTACACATTTGCTATGAGAGGCATTATCTCATAAGGGAAATATTGGACAATCAAATTAATGACTGCCCAGGCTTCAGGATGTCTTTTTACACTATATAAAGGTGGAAATTTACATTGGAAACGTTTGGTTTAGCTGTTATAAAAGTTTGGTTTTTTAGTGCTGTAAATGCATTTTCAGCTCGCGCTGTACACATTTGCTATGAGAGGCATTATCTCATAAGGGAAATATTGGACAATCAAATTAATGACTGCCCAGGCTTCAGGATGTCTTTTTACACTATATAAAGGTGGAAATTTACATTGGAAACGTTTGGTTTAGCTGTTATAAAAGTTTGGTTTTTTAGTGCTGAAAATGCATTTTCAGCTCGCACTGTACACATTTGCTATGTGAGGCATTATCTCATAAGGGAAATACTGGACAATCAAATTAATGACTTCCCAGGCTTCAGGATGCATTTTTACACTCTATAAATGTGGAAATTTACATTGGAAACGTTTGGTTTAGCTGTTATAAAAGTTTGTTTTTTTAGTGCTGTAAATGCATTTTCAGCTCGCGCTGTACACATTTGCTATGTGAGGCATTATCTCATAAGGGAAATACTGGACAATCAAATTAATGACTGCCCAGGCTTCAGGATGTCTTTTTACACTATATAAAGGTGGAAATTTACATTGGAAACGTTTGGTTTAGCTGTTATAAAAGTTTGGTTTTTTAGTGCTGAAAATGCATTTTCAGCTCGCACTGTACACATTTGCTATGTGAGGCATTATCTCATAAGGGAAATACTGGACAATCAAATTAATGACTTCCCAGGCTTCAGGATGCCTTTTTACACTCTATAAATGTGGAAATTTACATTGGAAACGTTTGGTTTAGCTGTTAATGAAGTTTCGTTTTTTTAGTGCTGAAAATTCATTGTCTGCTGGCGCTGTACACTTTTTCTAAGTGTTGCAATATCTCATGAAGGAAATACTGGACAATCAAATTAATGACTTTCCAGGCTTCAGGATGCCTTTCTACACTATATAAAGGTGGAAATTTACATTGGAAACGTTTGGTTTAGCTGTTATAAAAGTTTGGTTTTTTAGTGCTGTAAATGCATTTTCAGCTCGCGCTGTACACATTTGCTATGAGAGGCATTATCTCATAAGGGAAATATTGGACAATCAAATTAATGACTGCCCAGGCTTCAGGATGTCTTTTTACACTATATAAAGGTGGAAATTTACATTGGAAACGTTTAGTTTAGCTGTTAATGAAGTTTCGTTTTTTTAGTGCTGGAAATTCATTGTCTGCTGGCGCTGTACACTTTTTCTAAGTGTTGCAATATCTCATGAAGGAAATACTGGACAATCAAATTAAAGACTTTCCAGGCTTCAGGATGCCTTTTTACACTATATAAAGGTGGAAATTTACATTGGAAACGTTTGGTTTAGCTGTTATAAAAGTTTGGTTTTTTAGTGCTGTAAATGCATTTTCAGCTCGCGCTGTACACATTTGCTATGAGAGGCATTATCTCATAAGGGAAATATTGGACAATCAAATTAATGACTGCCCAGGCTTCAGGATGTCTTTTTACACTATATAAAGGTGGAAATTTACATTGGAAACATTTAGTTTAGCTGTTAATGAAGTTTCGTTTTTTTAGTGCTGAAAATTCATTGTCTGCTGGCGCTGTACACTTTTTCTAAGTGTTGCAATATCTCATGAAGGAAATACTGGACAATCAAATTAATGACTTTCCAGGCTTCAGGATGCCTTTCTACACTATATAAAGGTGGAAATTTACATTGGAAACGTTTGGTTTAGCTGTTATAAAAGTTTGTTTTTTTAGTGCTGTAAATGCATTTTCAGCTCGCGCTGTACACATTTGCTATGAGAGGCATTATCTCATAAGGGAAATATTGGACAATCAAATTAATGACTGCCCAGGCTTCAGGATGTCTTTTTACACTATATAAAGGTGGAAATTTACATTGGAAACGTTTGGTTTAGCTGTTATAAAAGTTTGGTTTTTTAGTGCTGTAAATGCATTTTCAGCTCGCGCTGTACACATTTGCTATGAGAGGCATTATCTCATAAGGGAAATATTGGACAATCAAATTAATGGCTGCCCGGGCTTCAGGATGACTTTTTACACTATATAAAGGTGGAAATTTACATTGGAAACGTTTAGTTTAGCTGTTAATGAAGTTTCGTTTTTTTAGTGCTGAAAATTCATTGTCTGCTGGCGCTGTACACTTTTTCTAAATGTTGCAATATCTCATGAAGGAAATACTGGACAATCAAATTAATGACTTTCCAGGCTTCAGGATGCCTTTCTACACTATATAAAGGTGGAAATTTACATTGGAAACGTTTGGTTTAGCTGTTATAAAAGTTTGTTTTTTTAGTGCTGTAAATGCATTTTCAGCTCGCGCTGTACACATTTGCTATGAGAGGCATTATCTCATAAGGGAAATATTGGACAATCAAATTAATGACTGCCCAGGCTTCAGGATGTCTTTTTACACTATATAAAGGTGGAAATTTACATTGGAAACGTTTGGTTTAGCTGTTATAAAAGTTTGTTTTTTTAGTGCTGTAAATGCATTTTCAGCTCGCGCTGTACACATTTGCTATGAGAGGCATTATCTCACAAGGGAAATATTGGACAATCAAATTAATGACTGCCCAGGCTTCAGGATGTCTTTTTACACTATATAAAGGTGGAAATTTACATTGGAAACGTTTGGTTTAGCTGTTATAAAAGTTTGTTTTTTTAGTGCTGTAAATGCATTTTCAGCTCGCACTGTACACATTTGCTATGAGAGGCATTATCTCATAAGGGAAATATTGGACAATCAAATTAATGACTGCCCAGGCTTCAGGATGTCTTTTTACACTATATAAAGGTGGAAATTTACATTGGAAACGTTTACTTTAGCTGTTAATGAAGTTTCGTTTATTTAGTGCTGAAAATTCATTGTCTGCTGGCGCTGTACACTTTTTCTAAGTGTTGCAATATCTCATGAAGGAAATACTGGACAATCAAATTAATGACTTTCCAGGCTTCAGGATGCCTTTCTACACTATATAAAGGTGGAAATTTACATTGGAAACGTTTGGTTTAGCTGTTATAAAAGTTTGTTTTTTTAGTGCTGTAAATGCATTTTCAGCTCGCACTGTACACATTTGCTATGTGAGGCATTATCTCATAAGGGAAATACTGGACAATCAAATTAATGACTTCCCAGGCTTCAGGATGCCTTTTTACACTCTATAAATGTGGAAATTTACATTGGAAACGTTTGGTTTAGCTGTTAATGAAGTTTCGTTTTTTTAGTGCTGAAAATTCATTGTCTGCTGGCGCTGTACACTTTTTCTAAGTGTTGCAATATCTCATGAAGGAAATACTGGACAATCAAATTAATGACTTTCCAGGCTTCAGGATGCCTTTCTACACTATATAAAGGTGGAAATTTACATTGGAAACGTTTGGTTTAGCTGTTATAAAAGTTTGGTTTTTTAGTGCTGTAAATGCATTTTCAGCTCGCGCTGTACACATTTGCTATGAGAGGCATTATCTCATAAGGGAAATATTGGACAATCAAATTAATGACTGCCCAGGCTTCAGGATGTCTTTTTACACTATATAAAGGTGGAAATTTACATTGGAAACGTTTGGTTTAGCTGTTATAAAAGTTTGTTTTTTTAGTGCTGTAAATGCATTTTCAGCTCGCACTGTACACATTTGCTATGAGAGGCATTATCTCATAAGGGAAATATTGGACAATCAAATTAATGACTGCCCAGGCTTCAGGATGTCTTTTTACACTATATAAGGGTGGAAATTTACATTGGAAACGTTTAGTTTAGCTGTTAATGAAGTTTCGTTTTTTTAGTGCTGAAAATTCATTGTCTGCTGGCGCTGTACACATTTGCTATGTGAGGCATTATCTCATAAGGGAAATACTGGACAATCAAATTAATGACTGCCCAGGCTTCAGGATGTCTTTTTACACTATATAAAGGTGGAAATTTACATTGGAAACGTTTGGTTTAGCTGTTATAAAAGTTTGGTTTTTTAGTGCTGAAAATGCATTTTCAGCTCGCACTGTACACATTTGCTATGTGAGGCATTATCTCATAAGGGAAATACTGGACAATCAAATTAATGACTGCCCAGGCTTCAGGATGCCTTTTTACACTCTATAAATGTGGAAATTTACATTGGAAACGTTTGGTTTAGCTGTTAATGAAGTTTCGTTTTTTTAGTGCTGAAAATTCATTGTCTGCTGGCGCTGTACACTTTTTCTAAGTGTTGCAATATCTCATGAAGGAAATACTGGACAATCAAATTAATGACTTTCCAGGCTTCAGGATGCCTTTCTACACTATATAAAGGTGGAAATTTACAATTGAAACGTTTGGTTTAGCTGTTATAAAAGTTTGGTTTTTTAGTGCTGTAAATGCATTTTCAGCTCGCGCTGTACACATTTGCTATGAGAGGCATTATCTCATAAGGGAAATATTGGACAATCAAATTAATGACTGCCCAGGCTTCAGGATGTCTTTTTACACTATATAAAGGTGGAAATTTACATTGGAAACGTTTGGTTTAGCTGTTATAAAAGTTTGGTTTTTTAGTGCTGAAAATGCATTTTCAGCTCGCACTGTACACATTTGCTATGTGAGGCATTATCTCATAAGGGAAATACTGGACAATCAAATTAATGACTTCCCAGGCTTCAGGATGCCTTTTTACACTCTATAAATGTGGAAATTTACATTGGAAACGTTTGGTTTAGCTGTTAATGAAGTTTCGTTTTTTTAGTGCTGAAAATTCATTGTCTGCTGGCACTGTACACTTTTTCTAAGTGTTGCAATATCTCATGAAGGAAATACTGGACAATCAAATTAATGACTTTCCAGGCTTCAGGATGCCTTTCTACACTATATAAAGGTGGAAATTTACATTGGAAACGTTTGGTTTAGCTGTTAATGAAGTTTCGTTTTTTTTAGTGCTGAAAATTCATTGTCTGCTGGCGCTGTACACTTTTTCTAAGTGTTGCAATATCTCATGAAGGAAATACTGGACAATCAAATTAATGACTTTCCAGGCTTCAGGATGCCTTTCTACACTATATAAAGGTGGAAATTTACATTGGAAACGTTTGGTTTAGCTGTTATAAAAGTTTGGTTTTTTAGTGCTGTAAATGCATTTTCAGCTCGCGCTGTACACATTTGCTATGAGAGGCATTATCTCATAAGGGAAATATTGGACAATCAAATTAATGACTGCCCAGGCTTCAGGATGTCTTTTTACACTATATAAAGGTGGACATTTACATTGGAAACGTTTAGTTCAGCTGTTAATGAAGTTTCGTTTTTTTAGTGCTGAAAATTCATTGTCTGCTGGCGCTGTACACTTTTTCTAAGTGTTGCAATATCTCATGAAGGAAATACTGGACAATCAAATTAATGACTTTCCAGGCTTCAGGATGCCTTTCTACACTATATAAAGGTGGAAATTTACATTGGAAACGTTTGGTTTAGCTGTTATAAAAGTTTGGGTTTTTAGTGCTGTAAATGCATTTTCAGCTCGCGCTGTACACATTTGCTATGAGAGGCATTATCTCATAAGGGAAATATTGGACAATCAAATTAATGACTGCCCAGGCTTCAGGATGTCTTTTTACACTATATAAAGGTTGAAATTTACATTGGAAACGTTTGGTTTAGCTGTTATAAAAGTTTGGTTTTTTAGTGCTGTAAATGCATTTTCAGCTCGCGCTGTACACATTTGCTATGAGAGGCATTATCTCATAAGGGAAATATTGGACAATCAAATTAATGACTGCCCAGGCTTCAGGATGTCTTTTTACACTATATAAAGGTGGAAATTTACATTGGAAACGTTTAGTTTAGCTGTTAATGAAGTTTCGTTTTTTTAGTGCTGGAAATTCATTGTCTGCTGGCGCTGTACACTTTTTCTAAGTGTTGCAATATCTCATGAAGGAAATACTGGACAATCAAATTAAAGACTTTCCAGGCTTCAGGATGCCTGTTTACACTATATAAAGGTGGAAATTTACATTGGAAACGTTTGGTTTAGCTGTTATAAAAGTTTGGTTTTTTAGTGCTGTAAATGCATTTTCAGCTCGCGCTGTACACATTTGCTATGAGAGGCATTATCTCATAAGGGAAATATTGGACAATCAAATTAATGACTGCCCAGGCTTCAGGATGTCTTTTTACACTATATAAAGGTGGAAATTTACATTGGAAACATTTAGTTTAGCTGTTAATGAAGTTTCGTTTTTTTAGTGCTGAAAATTCATTGTCTGCTGGCGCTGTACACTTTTTCTAAGTGTTGCAATATCTCATGAAGGAAATACTGGACAATCAAATTAATGACTTTCCAGGCTTCAGGATGCCTTTCTACACTATATAAAGGTGGAAATTTACATTGGAAACGTTTGGTTTAGCTGTTATAAAAGTTTGTTTTTTTAGTGCTGTAAATGCATTTTCAGCTCGCGCTGTACACATTTGCTATGAGAGGCATTATCTCATAAGGGAAATATTGGACAATCAAATTAATGACTGCCCAGGCTTCAGGATGTCTTTTTACACTATATAAAGGTGGAAATTTACATTGGAAACGTTTGGTTTAGCTGTTATAAAAGTTTGGTTTTTTAGTGCTGTAAATGCATTTTCAGCTCGCGCTGTACACATTTGCTATGAGAGGCATTATCTCATAAGGGAAATATTGGACAATCAAATTAATGACTGCCCAGGCTTCAGGATGTCTTTTTACACTATATAAAGGTGGAAATTTACATTGGAAACGTTTGGTTTTGCTGTTATAAAAGTTTGGTTTTTTAGTGCTGAAAATGCATTTTCAGCTCGCACTGTACACATTTGCTATGTGAGGCATTATCTCATAAGGGAAATACTGGACAATCAAATTAATGACTTCCCAGGCTTCAGGATGCATTTTTACACTCTATAAATGTGGAAATTTACATTGGAAACGTTTGGTTTAGCTGTTATAAAATTTTGTTTTTTTAGTGCTGTAAATGCATTTTCAGCTCGCGCTGTACACATTTGCTATGTGAGGCATTATCTCATAAGGGAAATACTGGACAATCAAATTAATGACTGCCCAGGCTTCAGGATGTCTTTTTACACTATATAAAGGTGGAAATTTACATTGGAAACGTTTGGTTTAGCTGTTATAAAAGTTTGGTTTTTTAGTGCTGAAAATGCATTTTCAGCTCGCACTGTACACATTTGCTATGTGAGGCATTATCTCATAAGGGAAATACTGGACAATCAAATTAATGACTTCCCAGGCTTCAGGATGCCTTTTTACACTCTATAAATGTGGAAATTTACATTGGAAACGTTTGGTTTAGCTGTTAATGAAGTTTCGTTTTTTTAGTGCTGAAAATTCATTGTCTGCTGGCGCTGTACACTTTTTCTAAGTGTTGCAATATCTCATGAAGGAAATACTGGACAATCAAATTAATGACTTTCCAGGCTTCAGGATGCCTTTCTACACTATATAAAGGTGGAAATTTACATTGGAAACGTTTGGTTTAGCTGTTATAAAAGTTTGGTTTTTTAGTGCTGTAAATGCATTTTCAGCTCGCGCTGTACACATTTGCTAAGAGGCATTATCTCATAAGGGAAATATTGGACAATCAAATTAATGACTGCCCAGGCTTCAGGATGTCTTTTTACACTATATAAAGGTGGAAATTTACATTGGAAACGTTTAGTTTAGCTGTTAATGAAGTTTCGTTTTTTTAGTGCTGGAAATTCATTGTCTGCTGGCGCTGTACACTTTTTCTAAGTGTTGCAATATCTCATGAAGGAAATACTGGACAATCAAATTAAAGACTTTCCAGGCTTCAGGATGCCTTTTTACACTATATAAAGGTGGAAATTTACATTGGAAACGTTTGGTTTAGCTGTTATAAAAGTTTGGTTTTTTAGTGCTGTAAATGCATTTTCAGCTCGCGCTGTACACATTTGCTATGAGAGGCATTATCTCATAAGGGAAATATTGGACAATCAAATTAATGACTGCCCAGGCTTCAGGATGTCTTTTTACACTATATAAAGGTGGAAATTTACATTGGAAACGTTTGGTTTAGCTGTTATAAAAGTTTGGTTTTTTAGTGCTGAAAATGCATTTTCAGCTCGCACTGTACACATTTGCTATGTGAGGCATTATCTCATAAGGGAAATACTGGACAATCAAATTAATGACTTCCCAGGCTTCAGGATGCATTTTTACACTCTATAAATGTGGAAATTTACATTGGAAACGTTTGGTTTAGCTGTTATAAAAGTTTGTTTTTTTAGTGCTGTAAATGCATTTTCAGCTCGCGCTGTACACATTTGCTATGTGAGGCATTATCTCATAAGGGAAATACTGGACAATCAAATTAATGACTGCCCAGGCTTCAGGATGTCTTTTTACACTATATAAAGGTGGAAATTTACATTGGAAACGTTTGGTTTAGCTGTTATAAAAGTTTGGTTTTTTAGTGCTGAAAATGCATTTTCAGCTCGCACTGTACACATTTGCTATGTGAGGCATTATCTCATAAGGGAAATACTGGACAATCAAATTAATGACTTCCCAGGCTTCAGGATGCATTTTTACACTCTATAAATGTGGAAATTTACATTGGAAACGTTTGGTTTAGCTGTTAATGAAGTTTCGTTTTTTTAGTGCTGAAAATTCATTGTCTGCTGGCGCTGTACACTTTTTCTAAGTGTTGCAATATCTCATGAAGGAAATACTGGACAATCAAATTAATGACTTTCCAGGCTTCAGGATGCCTTTCTACACTATATAAAGGTGGAAATTTACATTGGAAACGTTTGGTTTAGCTGTTATAAAAGTTTGGTTTTTTAGTGCTGTAAATGCATTTTCAGCTCGCGCTGTACACATTTGCTATGAGAGGCATTATCTCATAAGGGAAATATTGGACAATCAAATTAATGACTGCCCAGGCTTCAGGATGTCTTTTTACACTATATAAAGGTGGAAATTTACATTGGAAACGTTTAGTTTAGCTGTTAATGAAGTTTCGTTTTTTTAGTGCTGGAAATTCATTGTCTGCTGGCGCTGTACACTTTTTCTAAGTGTTGCAATATCTCATGAAGGAAATACTGGACAATCAAATTAAAGACTTTCCAGGCTTCAGGATGCCTTTTTACACTATATAAAGGTGGAAATTTACATTGGAAACGTTTGGTTTAGCTGTTATAAAAGTTTGGTTTTTTAGTGCTGTAAATGCATTTTCAGCTCGCGCTGTACACATTTGCTATGAGAGGCATTATCTCATAAGGGAAATATTGGACAATCAAATTAATGACTGCCCAGGCTTCAGGATGTCTTTTTACACTATATAAAGGTGGAAATTTACATTGGAAACATTTAGTTTAGCTGTTAATGAAGTTTCGTTTTTTTAGTGCTGAAAATTCATTTTCTGCTGGCGCTGTACACTTTTTCTAAGTGTTGCAATATCTCATGAAGGAAATACTGGACAATCAAATTAATGACTTTCCAGGCTTCAGGATGCCTTTCTACACTATATAAAGGTGGAAATTTACATTGGAAACGTTTGGTTTAGCTGTTATAAAAGTTTGTTTTTTTAGTGCTGTAAATGCATTTTCAGCTCGCGCTGTACACATTTGCTATGAGAGGCATTATCTCATAAGGGAAATATTGGACAATCAAATTAATGACTGCCCAGGCTTCAGGATGTCTTTTTACACTATATAAAGGTGGAAATTTACATTGGAAACGTTTGGTTTAGCTGTTATAAAAGTTTGGTTTTTTAGTGCTGTAAATGCATTTTCAGCTCGCGCTGTACACATTTGCTATGAGAGGCATTATCTCATAAGGGAAATATTGGACAATCAAATTAATGGCTGCCCGGGCTTCAGGATGTCTTTTTACACTATATAAAGGTGGAAATTTACATTGGAAACGTTTAGTTTAGCTGTTAATGAAGTTTCGTTTTTTTAGTGCTGAAAATTCATTGTCTGCTGGCGCTGTACACTTTTTCTAAATGTTGCAATATCTCATGAAGGAAATACTGGACAATCAAATTAATGACTTTCCAGGCTTCAGGATGCCTTTCTACACTATATAAAGGTGGAAATTTACATTGGAAACGTTTGGTTTAGCTGTTATAAAAGTTTGGTTTTTTAGTGCTGTAAATGCATTTTCAGCTCGCGCTGTACACATTTGCTATGAGAGGCATTATCTCATAAGGGAAATATTGGACAATCAAATTAATGACTGCCCAGGCTTCAGGATGTCTTTTTACACTATATAAAGGTGGAAATTTACATTGGAAACGTTTGGTTTAGCTGTTATAAAAGTTTGGTTTTTTAGTGCTGAAAATGCATTTTCAGCTCGCACTGTACACATTTGCTATGTGAGGCATTATCTCATAAGGGAAATACTGGACAATCAAATTAATGACTTCCCAGGCTTCAGGATGCATTTTTACACTCTATAAATGTGGAAATTTACATTGGAAACGTTTGGTTTAGCTGTTATAAAAGTTTGTTTTTTTAGTGCTGTAAATGCATTTTCAGCTCGCGCTGTACACATTTGCTATGTGAGGCATTATCTCATAAGGGAAATACTGGACAATCAAATTAATGACTGCCCAGGCTTCAGGATGTCTTTTTACACTATATAAAGGTGGAAATTTACATTGGAAACGTTTGGTTTAGCTGTTATAAAAGTTTGGTTTTTTAGTGCTGAAAATGCATTTTCAGCTCGCACTGTACACATTTGCTATGTGAGGCATTATCTCATAAGGGAAATACTGGACAATCAAATTAATGACTTCCCAGGCTTCAGGATGCCTTTTTACACTCTATAAATGTGGAAATTTACATTGGAAACGTTTGGTTTAGCTGTTAATGAAGTTTCGTTTTTTTAGTGCTGAAAATTCATTGTCTGCTGGCGCTGTACACTTTTTCTAAGTGTTGCAATATCTCATGAAGGAAATACTGGACAATCAAATTAATGACTTTCCAGGCTTCAGGATGCCTTTCTACACTATATAAAGGTGGAAATTTACATTGGAAACGTTTGGTTTAGCTGTTATAAAAGTTTGGTTTTTTAGTGCTGTAAATGCATTTTCAGCTCGCGCTGTACACATTTGCTATGAGAGGCATTATCTCATAAGGGAAATATTGGACAATCAAATTAATGACTGCCCAGGCTTCAGGATGTCTTTTTACACTATATAAAGGTGGAAATTTACATTGGAAACGTTTAGTTTAGCTGTTAATGAAGTTTCGTTTTTTTAGTGCTGGAAATTCATTGTCTGCTGGCGCTGTACACTTTTTCTAAGTGTTGCAATATCTCATGAAGGAAATACTGGACAATCAAATTAAAGACTTTCCAGGCTTCAGGATGCCTTTTTACACTATATAAAGGTGGAAATTTACATTGGAAACGTTTGGTTTAGCTGTTATAAAAGTTTGGTTTTTTAGTGCTGTAAATGCATTTTCAGCTCGCGCTGTACACATTTGCTATGAGAGGCATTATCTCATAAGGGAAATATTGGACAATCAAATTAATGACTGCCCAGGCTTCAGGATGTCTTTTTACACTATATAAAGGTGGAAATTTACATTGGAAACATTTAGTTTAGCTGTTAATGAAGTTTCGTTTTTTTAGTGCTGAAAATTCATTGTCTGCTGGCGCTGTACACTTTTTCTAAGTGTTGCAATATCTCATGAAGGAAATACTGGACTGTTAATGAAGTTTCGTTTTTTTAGTGCTGAAAATTCATTGTCTGCTGGCGCTGTACACTTTTTCTAAGTGTTGCAATATCTCATGAAGGAAATACTGGACAATCAAATTAATGACTTTCCAGGCTTCAGATGCCTTTCTACACTATATAAAGGTGGAAATTTACATTGGAAACGTTTGGTTTAGCTGTTATAAATAGTTTGTTTTTTTAGTGCTGTAAATGCATTTTCAGCTCGCACTGTACACATTTGCTATGTGAGGCATTATCTCATAAGGGAAATACTGGACAATCAAATTAATGACTTCCCAGGCTTCAGGATGCATTTTTACACTCTATAAATGTGGAAATTTACATTGGAAACGTTTGGTTTAGCTGTTATAAAAGTTTGTTTTTTTAGTGCTGTAAATGCATTTTCAGCTCGCGCTGTACACATTTGCTATGTGAGGCATTATCTCATAAGGGAAATACTGGACAATCAAATTAATGACTGCCCAGGCTTCAGGATGTCTTTTTACACTATATAAAGGTGGAAATTTACATTGGAAACGTTTGGTTTAGCTGTTATAAAAGTTTGGTTTTTTAGTGCTGAAAATGCATTTTCAGCTCGCACTGTACACATTTGCTATGTGAGGCATTATCTCATAAGGGAAATACTGGACAATCAAATTAATGACTTCCCAGGCTTCAGGATGCCTTTTTACACTCTATAAATGTGGAAATTTACATTGGAAACGTTTGGTTTAGCTGTTAATGAAGTTTCGTTTTTTTAGTGCTGAAAATTCATTGTCTGCTGGCGCTGTACACTTTTTCTAAGTGTTGCAATATCTCATGAAGGAAATACTGGACAATCAAATTAATGACTTTCCAGGCTTCAGGATGCCTTTCTACACTATATAAAGGTGGAAATTTACATTGGAAACGTTTGGTTTAGCTGTTATAAAAGTTTGGTTTTTTAGTGCTGTAAATGCATTTTCAGCTCGCGCTGTACACATTTGCTATGAGAGGCATTATCTCATAAGGGAAATATTGGACAATCAAATTAATGACTGCCCAGGCTTCAGGATGTCTTTTTACACTATATAAAGGTGGAAATTTACATTGGAAACGTTTAGTTTAGCTGTTAATGAAGTTTCGTTTTTTTAGTGCTGGAAATTCATTGTCTGCTGGCGCTGTACACTTTTTCTAAGTGTTGCAATATCTCATGAAGGAAATACTGGACAATCAAATTAAAGACTTTCCAGGCTTCAGGATGCCTTTTTACACTATATAAAGGTGGAAATTTACATTGGAAACGTTTGGTTTAGCTGTTATAAAAGTTTGGTTTTTTAGTGCTGTAAATGCATTTTCAGCTCGCGCTGTACACATTTGCTATGAGAGGCATTATCTCATAAGGGAAATATTGGACAATCAAATTAATGACTGCCCAGGCTTCAGGATGTCTTTTTACACTATATAAAGGTGGAAATTTACATTGGAAACGTTTGGTTTAGCTGTTATAAAAGTTTGGTTTTTTAGTGCTGAAAATGCATTTTCAGCTCGCACTGTACACATTTGCTATGTGAGGCATTATCTCATAAGGGAAATACTGGACAATCAAATTAATGACTTCCCAGGCTTCAGGTTGCCTTTTTACACTCTATAAATGTGGAAATTTACATTGGAAACGTTTGGTTTAGCTGTTAATGAAGTTTCGTTTTTTTAGTGCTGAAAATTCATTGTCTGCTGGCGCTGTACACTTTTTCTAAGTGTTGCAATATCTCATGAAGGAAATACTGGACAATCAAATTAATGACTTTCCAGGCTTCAGGATGCCTTTCTACACTATATAAAGGTGGAAATTTACATTGGAAACGTTTGGTTTAGCTGTTAATGAAGTTTCGTTTTTTTTAGTGCTGAAAATTCATTGTCTGCTGGCGCTGTACACTTTTTCTAAGTGTTGCAATATCTCATGAAGGAAATACTGGACAATCAAATTAATGACTTTCCAGGCTTCAGGATGCCTTTCTACACTATATAAAGGTGGAAATTTACATTGGAAACGTTTGGTTTAGCTGTTATAAAAGTTTGTTTTTTTAGTGCTGTAAATGCATTTTCAGCTCGCGCTGTACACATTTGCTATGAGAGGCATTATCTCATAAGGGAAATATTGGACAATCAAATTAATGACTGCCCAGGCTTCAGGATGTCTTTTTACACTATATAAAGGTGGAAATTTACATTGGAAACGTTTGGTTTAGCTGTTATAAAAGTTTGTTTTTTTAGTGCTGTAAATGCATTTTCAACTCGCGCTGTACACATTTGCTATGAGAGGCATTATCTCATAAGGGAAATATTGGACAATCAAATTAATGGCTGCCCAGGCTTCAGGATGTATTTTTACACTATATAAAGGTGGAAATTTACATTGGAAACGTTTAGTTTAGCTGTTAATGAAGTTTCGTTTTTTTAGTGCTGAAAATTCATTGTCTGCTGGCGCTGTACACTTTTTCTAAGTGTTGCAATATCTCATGAAGGAAATACTGGACAATCAAATTAATGACTTTCCAGGCTTCAGGATGCCTTTCTACACTATATAAAGGTGGAAATTTACATTGGAAACGTTTGGTTTAGCTGTTATAAATAGTTTGTTTTTTTAGTGCTGTAAATGCATTTTCAGCTCGCACTGTACACATTTGCTATGTGAGGCAATATCTCATAAGGGAAATACTGGACAATCAAATTAATGACTTCCCAGGCTTCAGGATGCCTTTTTACACTCTATAAATGTGGAAAATTACATTGGAAACGTTTGGTTTAGCTGTTAATGAAGTTTCGTTTTTTTAGTGCTGAAAATTCATTGTCTGCTGGCGCTGTACACTTTTTCTAAGTGTTGCAATATCTCATGAAGGAAATACTGGACAATCAAATTAATGACTTTCCAGGCTTCAGGATGCCTTTCTACACTATATAAAGGTGGAAATTTACATTGGAAACGTTTGGTTTAGCTGTTATAAAAGTTTGGTTTTTTAGTGCTGTAAATGCATTTTCAGCTCGCGCTGTACACATTTGCTATGAGAGGCATTATCTCATAAGGGAAATATTGGACAATCAAATTAATGACTGCCCAGGCTTCAGGATGTCTTTTTACACTATATAAGGGTGGAAATTTACATTGGAAACGTTTAGTTTAGCTGTTAATGAAGTTTCGTTTTTTTAGTGCTGAAAATTCATTGTCTGCTGGCGCTGTACACTTTTTCTAAGTGTTGCAATATCTCATGAAGGAAATACTGGACAATCAAATTAATGACTTTCCAGGCTTCAGGATGCCTTTCTACACTATATAAAGGTGGAAATGTACATTGGAAACGTTTGGTTTAGCTGTTATAAAAGTTTGGTTTTTTAGTGCTGTAAATGCATTTTCAGCTCGCGCTGTACACATTTGCTATGAGAGGCATTATCTCATAAGGGAAATATTGGACAATCAAATAATGACTGCCCAGGCTTCAGGATGTCTTTTTACACTATATAAAGGTGGAAATTTACATTGGAAACGTTTGGTTTAGCTGTTATAAAAGTTTGTTTTTTTTAGTGCTGAAAATGCATTTTCAGCTCGCACTGTCCACATTTGCTATGTGAGGCATTATCTCATAAGGGAAATACTGGACAATCAAATTAATGACTGCCCAGGCTTCAGGATGTCTTTTACACTATATAAAGGTGGAAATTTACATTTGAAACGTTTGGTTTAGCTGTTATAAAAGTTTGGTTTTTTAGTGCTGTAAATGCATTTTCAGCTCGCGCTGTACACATTTGCTATGAGAGGCATTATCTCATAAGGGAAATATTGGACAATCAAATTAATGACTGCCCAGGCTTCAGGATGTCTTTTTACACTATATAAAGGTGGAAATTTACATTGGAAACGTTTGGTTTAGCTGTTATAAAAGTTTGGTTTTTTAGTGCTGAAAATGCATTTTCAGCTCGCACTGTACACATTTGCTATGTGAGGCATTATCTCATAAGGGAAATACTGGACAATCAAATTAATGACTTCCCAGGCTTCAGGATGCCTTTTTACACTCTATAAATGTGGAAATTTACATTGGAAACGTTTGGTTTAGCTGTTAATGAAGTTTCGTTTTTTTAGTGCTGAAAATTCATTGTCTGCTGGCGCTGTACACTTTTTCTAAGTGTTGCAATATCTCATGAAGGAAATACTGGACAATCAAATTAATGACTTTCCAGGCTTCAGGATGCCTTTCTACACTATATAAAGGTGGAAATTTACATTGGAAACGTTTGGTTTAGCTGTTAATGAAGTTTCGTTTTTTTTAGTGCTGAAAATTCATTGTCTGCTGGCGCTGTACACTTTTTCTAAGTGTTGCAATATCTCATGAAGGAAATACTGGACAATCAAATTAATGACTTTCCAGGCTTCAGGATGCCTTTCTACACTATATAAAGGTGGAAATTTACATTGGAAACGTTTGGTTTAGCTGTTATAAAAGTTTGGTTTTTTAGTGCTGTAAATGCATTTTCAGCTCGCGCTGTACACATTTGCTATGAGAGGCATTATCTCATAAGGGAAATATTGGACAATCAAATTAATGGCTGCCCAGGCTTCAGGATGTCTTTTTACACTATATAAAGGTGGAAATTTACATTGGAAACGTTTAGTTTAGCTGTTAATGAAGTTTCGTTTTTTTAGTGCTGAAAATTCATTGTCTGCTGGCGCTGTACACTTTTTCTAAGTGTTGCAATATCTCATGAAGGAAATACTGGACAATCAAATTAATGACTTTCCAGGCTTCAGATGCCTTTCTACACTATATAAAGGTGGAAATTTACATTGGAAACGTTTGGTTTAGCTGTTATAAATAGTTTGTTTTTTTAGTGCTGTAAATGCATTTTCAGCTCGCACTGTACACATTTGCTATGTGAGGCATTATCTCATAAGGGAAATACTGGACAATCAAATTAATGACTTCCCAGGCTTCAGGATGCCTTTTTACACTCTATAAATGTGGAAATTTACATTGGAAACGTTTGGTTTAGCTGTTAATGAAGTTTCGTTTTTTTAGTGCTGAAAATTCATTGTCTGCTGGCGCTGTACACTTTTTCTAAGTGTTGCAATATCTCATGAAGGAAATACTGGACAATCAAATTAATGACTTTCCAGGCTTCAGGATGCCTTTCTACACTATATAAAGGTGGAAATTTACATTGGAAACGTTTGGTTTAGCTGTTATAAAAGTTTGGTTTTTTAGTGCTGTAAATGCATTTTCAGCTCGCGCTGTACACATTTGCTATGAGAGGCATTATCTCATAAGGGAAATATTGGACAATCAAATTAATGACTGCCCAGGCTTCAGGATGTCTTTTTACACTATATAAGGGTGGAAATTTACATTGGAAACGTTTAGTTTAGCTGTTAATGAAGTTTCGTTTTTTTAGTGCTGAAAATTCATTGTCTGCTGGCGCTGTACACTTTTTCTAAGTGTTGCAATATCTCATGAAGGAAATACTGGACAATCAAATTAATGACTTTCCTGGCTTCAGGATGCCTTTCTACACTATATAAAGGTGGAAATTTACATTGGAAACGTTTGGTTTAGCTGTTATAAAAGTTTGGTTTTTTAGTGCTGTAAATGCATTTTCAGCTCGCGCTGTACACATTTGCTATGAGAGGCATTATCTCAGAAGGGAAATATTGGACAATCAAATTAATGACTGCCCAGGCTTCAGGATGTCTTTTTACACTATATAAAGGTGGAAATTTACATTGGAAACGTTTGGTTTAGCTGTTATAAAAGTTTGGTTTTTTTAGTGCTGAAAATGCATTTTCAGCTCGCACTGTACACATTTGCTGTGTGAGGCATTATCTCATAAGGGAAATACTGGACAATCAAATTAATGACTGCCCAGGCTTCAGGATGTCTTTTTACACTATATAAAGGTGGAAATTTACATTGGAAACGTTTGGTTTAGCTGTTATAAAAGTTTGGTTTTTTAGTGCTGAAAATGCATTTTCAGCTCGCACTGTACACATTTGCTATGAGAGGCATTATCTCATAAGGGAAATATTGGACAATCAAATTAATGACTGCCCAGGCTTCAGGATGTCTTTTTACACTATATAAAGGTGGAAATTTACATTGGAAACGTTTGGTTTAGCTGTTATAAAAGTTTGGTTTTTTTAGTGCTGAAAATGCATTTTCAGCTCGCACTGTACACTTTTGCTGTGTGAGGCATTATCTCATAATGGAAATACTGGACAATCAAATTAATGACTGCCCAGGCTTCAGGATGTCTTTTTACACTATATAAAGGTGGAAATTTACATTGGAAACGTTTGGTTTAGCTGTTATAAAAGTTTGGTTTTTTAGTGCTGAAAATGCATTTTCAGCTCGCACTGTACACATTTGCTATGTGAGGCATTATCTCATAAGGGAAATACTGGACAATCAAATTAATGACTTCCCAGGCTTCAGGATGCCTTTTTACACTCTATAAATGTGGAAATTTACATTGGAAACGTTTGGTTTAGCTGTTAATGAAGTTTCGTTTTTTTAGTGCTGAAAATTCATTGTCTGCTGGCGCTGTACACTTTTTCTAAGTGTTGCAATATCTCATGAAGGAAATACTGGACAATCAAATTAATGACTTTCCAGGCTTCAGGATGCCTTTCTACACTATATAAAGGTGGAAATTTACATTGGAAACGTTTGGTTTAGCTGTTATAAATGTTTGGTTTTTTAGTGCTGTAAATGCATTTTCAGCTCGCGCTGTACACATTTGCTATGAGAAGCATTATCTCATAAGGGAAATATTGGACAATCAAATTAATGACTGCCCAGGCTTCAGGATGTCTTTTTACACTATATAAGGGTGGAAATTTACATTGGAAACGTTTAGTTTAGCTGTTAATGAAGTTTCGTTTTTTTAGTGCTGAAAATTCATTGTCTGCTGGCGCTGTACACTTTTTCTAAGTGTTGCAATATCTCATGAAGGAAATACTGGACAATCAAATTAATGACTTTCCAGGCTTCAGGATGCCTTTCTACACTATATAAAGGTGGAAATGTACATTGGAAACGTTTGGTTTAGCTGTTATAAAAGTTTGGTTTTTTAGTGCTGTAAATGCATTTTCAGCTCGCGCTGTACACATTTGCTATGAGAGGCATTATCTCAGAAGGGAAATATTGGACAATCAAATTAATGACTGCCCAGGCTTCAGGATGTCTTTTTACACTATATAAAGGTGGAAATTTACATTGGAAACGTTTGGTTTAGCTGTTATAAAAGTTTGGTTTTTTTAGTGCTGAAAATGCATTTTCAGCTCGCACTGTACACATTTGCTATGTGAGGCATTATCTCATAAGGGAAATACTGGACAATCAAATTAATGACTGCCCAGGCTTCAGGATGTCTTTTTACACTATATAAAGGTGGAAATTTACATTGGAAACGTTTGGTTTAGCTGTTAATGAAGTTTCGTTTTTTTAGTGCTGAAAATTCATTGTCTGCTGGCGCTGTACACTTTTTCTAAGTGTTGCAATATCTCATGAAGGAAATACTGGACAATCAAATTAATGACTTTCCAGGCTTCAGGATGCCTTTCTACACTATATAAAGGTGGAAATGTACATTGGAAACGTTTGGTTTAGCTGTTATAAAAGTTTGGTTTTTTAGTGCTGTAAATGCATTTTCAGCTCGCGCTGTACACATTTGCTATGAGAGGCATTATCTCAGAAGGGAAATATTGGACAATCAAATTAATGACTGCCCAGGCTTCAGGATGTCTTTTTACACTATATAAAGGTGGAAATTTACATTGGAAACGTTTGGTTTAGCTGTTATAAAAGTTTGGTTTTTTTAGTGCTGAAAATGCATTTTCAGCTCGCACTGTACACATTTGCTATGTGAGGCATTATCTCATAAGGGAAATACTGGACAATCAAATTAATGACTGCCCAGGCTTCAGGATGTCTTTTTACACTATATAAAGGTGGAAATTTACATTGGAAACGTTTGGTTTAGCTGTTATAAAAGTTTGGTTTTTTAGTGCTGAAAATGCATTTTCAGCTCGCACTGTACACATTTGCTATGTGAGGCATTATCTCATAAGGGAAATACTGGACAATCAAATTAATGACTTCCCAGGCTTCAGGATGCCTTTTTACACTCTATAAATGTGGAAATTTACATTGGAAACGTTTGGTTTAGCTGTTAATGAAGTTTCGTTTTTTTAGTGCTGAAAATTCATTGTCTGCTGGCGCTGTACACTTTTTCTAAGTGTTGCAATATCTCATGAAGGAAATACTGGACAATCAAATTAATGACTTTCCAGGATTCAAGATGCCTTTCTACACTATATAAAGGTGGAAATTTACATTGGAAACGTTTGGTTTAGCTGTTATAAAAGTTTGGTTTTTTAGTGCTGAAAATGCATTTTCAGCTCGCGCTGTACACATTTGCTATGAGAGGCATTATCTCATAAGGGAAATATTGGACAATCAAATTAATGACTGCCCAGGCTTCAGGATGTCTTTTTACACTATATAAGGGTGGAAATTTACATTGGAAACGTTTAGTTTAGCTGTTAATTAAGTTTCGTTTTTTTAGTGCTGAAAATTCATTGTCTGCTGGCGCTGTACACTTTTTCTAAGTGTTGCAATATCTCATGAAGGAAATACTGGACAATCAAATTAATGACTTTCCAGGCTTCAGGATGCCTTCTACACTATATAAAGGTGGAAATGTACATTGGAAACGTTTGGTTTAGCTGTTATAAAAGTTTGGTTTTTTAGTGCTGTAAATGCATTTTCAGCTCGCGCTGTACACATTTGCTATGAGAGGCATTATCTCAGAAGGGAAATATTGGACAATCAAATTAATGACTGCCCAGGCTTCAGGATGTCTTTTTACACTATATAAAGGTGGAAATTTACATTGGAAACGTTTGGTTTAGCTGTTATAAAAGTTTGGTTTTTTTAGTGCTGAAAATGCATTTTCAGCTCGCACTGTACACATTTGCTGTGTGAGGCATTATCTCATAAGGGAAATACTGGACAATCAAATTAATGACTGCCCAGGTTTCAGGATGTCTTTTTACACTATATAAAGGTGGAAATTTACATTGGAAACGTTTGGTTTAGCTGTTATAAAAGTTTGGTTTTTTAGTGCTGAAAATGCATTTTCAGCTCGCACTGTACACATTTGCTATGTGAGGCATTATCTCATAAGGGAAATACTGGACAATCAAATTAATGACTTCCCAGGCTTCAGGATGCCTTTTTACACTCTATAAATGTGGAAATTTACATTGGAAACGTTTGGTTTAGCTGTTAATGAAGTTTCGTTTTTTTAGTGCTGAAAATTCATTGTCTGCTGGCGCTGTACACTTTTTCTAAGTGTTGCAATATCTCATGAAGGAAATACTGGACAATCAAATTAATGACTTTCCAGGCTTCAGGATGCCTTTCTACACTATATAAAGGTGGAAATTTACATTGGAAACGTTTGGTTTAGCTGTTATAAAAGTTTGGTTTTTTAGTGCTGTAAATGCATTTTCAGCTCGCGCTGTACACATTTGCTATGAGAGGCATTATCTCATAAGGGAAATATTGGACAATCAAATTAATGACTGCCCAGGCTTCAGGATGTCTTTTTACACTATATAAGGGTGGAAATTTACATTGGAAACGTTTAGTTTAGCTGTTAATGAAGTTTCGTTTTTTTAGTGCTGAAAATTCATTGTCTGCTGGCGCTGTACACTTTTTCTAAGTGTTGCAATATCTCATGAAGGAAATACTGGACAATCAAATTAATGACTTTCCAGGCTTCAGGATGCCTTTCTACACTATATAAAGGTGGAAATGTACATTGGAAACGTTTGGTTTAGCTGTTATAAAAGTTTGGTTTTTTAGTGCTGTAAATGCATTTTCAGCTCGCGCTGTACACATTTGCTATGAGAGGCATTATCTCAGAAGGGAAATATTGGACAATCAAATTAATGACTGCCCAGGCTTCAGGATGTCTTTTTACACTATATAAAGGTGGAAATTTACATTGGAAACGTTTGGTTTAGCTGTTATAAAAGTTTGTTTTTTTTAGTGCTGAAAATGCATTTTCAGCTCGCACTGTACACATTTGCTGTGTGAGGCATTATCTCATAAGGGAAATACTGGACAATCAAATTAATGACTGCCCAGGCTTCAGGATGTCTTTTTACACTATATAAAGGTGGAAATTTACATTGGAAACGTTTGGTTTAGCTGTTATAAAAGTTTGTTTTTTTAGTGCTGAAAATGCATTTTCAGCTCGCACTGTACACATTTGCTATGTGAAGCATTATCTCATAAGGGAAATACTGGACAATCAAATTAATGACTTCCCAGGCTTCAGGATGCCTTTTTACACTCTATAAATGTGGAAATTTACATTGGAAACGTTTGGTTTAGCTGTTAATGAAGTTTCGTTTTTTTAGTGCTGAAAATTCATTGTCTGCTGGCACTGTACACTTTTTCTAAGTGTTGCATAATCTCATGAAGGAAATACTGGACAATCAAATTAATGACTTTCCAGGCTTCAGGATGCCTTTTATACACTATATAAAGGTGGAAATTTACATTGGAAACGTTTGGTTTAGCTGTTATAAAAGTTTGGTTTTTTAGTGCTGTAAATGCATTTTCAGCTCGCGCTGTACACATTTGCTATGAGAGGCATTATCTCATAAGGGAAATATTGGACAATCAAATTAATGACTGCCCAGGCTTCAGGATGTCTTTTTACACTATATAAGGGTGGAAATTTACATTGGAAACGTTTAGTTTAGCTGTTAATGAAGTTTCGTTTTTTTAGTGCTGAAAATTCATTGTCTGCTGGCGCTGTACACTTTATCTAAGTGTTGCAATATCTCATGAAGGAAATACTGGACAATCAAATTAATGACTTTCCAGGCTTCAGGATGCCTTTCTACACTCTATAAAGGTGGAAATGTACATTGGAAACGTTTGGTTTAGCTGTTATAAAAGTTTGGTTTTTTAGTGCTGTAAATGCATTTTCAGCTCGCGCTGTACACATTTGCTATGAGAGGCATTATTTCAGAAGGGAAATATTGGACAATCAAATTAATGACTGCCCAGGCTTCAGGATGTCTTTTTACACTATATAAAGGTGGAAATTTACATTGGAAACGTTTGGTTTAGCTGTTATAAAAGTTTGGTTTTTTTAGTGCTGAAAATGCATTTTCAGCTCGCACTGTACACATTTGCTGTGTGAGGCATTATCTCATAAGGGAAATACTGGACAATCAAATTAATGACTGCCCAGGCTTCAGGATGTCTTTTTACACTATATAAAGGTGGAAATTTACATTGGAAACGTTTGGTTTAGCTGTTATAAAAGTTTGGTTTTTTAGTGCTGAAAATGCATTTTCAGCTCGCACTGTACACATTTGCTATGTGAGGCATTATCTCATAAGGGAAATACTGGACAATCAAATTAATGACTTCCCAGGCTTCAGGATGCCTTTTTACACTCTATAAATGTGGAAATTTACATTGGAAACGTTTGGTTTAGCTGTTAATGAAGTTTCGTTTTTTTAGTGCTGAAAATTCATTGTCTGCTGGCGCTGTACACTTTTTCTAAGTGTTGCAATATCTCATGAAGGAAATACTGGACAATCAAATTAATGACTTTCCAGGCTTCAGGATGCCTTTCTACACTATATAAAGGTGGAAATGTACATTGGAAACGTTTGGTTTAGCTGTTATAAAAGTTTGGTTTTTTAGTGCTGTAAATGCATTTTCAGCTCGCGCTGTACACATTTGCTATGAGAGGCATTATCTCATAAGGGAAATATTGGACAATCAAATTAATGACTGCCCAGGCTTCAGGATGTCTTTTTACACTATATAAGGGTGGAAATTTACATTGGAAACGTTTAGTTTAGCTGTTAATGAAGTTTCGTTTTTTTAGTGCTGAAAATTCATTGTCTGCTGGCGCTGTACACTTTTTCTAAGTGTTGCAATATCTCATGAAGGAAATACTGGACAATCAAATTAATGACTTTCCAGGCTTCAGGATGCCTTTCTACACTATATAAAGGTGGAAATGTACATTGGAAACGTTTGGTTTAGCTGTTATAAAAGTTTGGTTTTTTAGTGCTGTAAATGCATTTTCAGCTCGCGCTGTACACATTTGCTATGAGAGGCATTATCTCAGAAGGGAAATATTGGACAATCAAATTAATGACTGCCCAGGCTTCAGGATGTCTTTTTACACTATATAAAGGTGGAAATTTACATTGGAAACGTTTAGTTTAGCTGTTAATGAAGTTTCGTTTTTTTAGTGCTGAAAATTCATTGTCTGCTGGCGCTGTACACTTTTTCTAAGTGTTGCAATATCTCATGAAGGAAATACTGGACAATCAAATTAATGACTTTCCAGGCTTCAGGATGCCTTTCTACACTATATAAAGGTGGAAATTTACATTGGAAACGTTTAGTTTAGCTGTTAATGAAGTTTCGTTTTTTTAGTGCTGAAAATTCATTGTCTGCTGGCGCTGTACACTTTTTCTATGTGTTGCAATATCTCATGAAGGAAATACTGGACAATCAAATTAATTACTTTCCAGGCTTCAGGATGCCTTTCTACACTATATAAAGGTGGAAATGTACATTGGAAACGTTTGGTTTAGCTGTTATAAAAGTTTGGTTTTTTAGTGCTGTAAATGCATTTTCAGCTCGCGCTGTACACATTTGCTATGAGAGGCATTATCTCAGAAGGGAAATATTGGACAATCAAATTAATGATTGCCCAGGCTTCAGGATGTCTTTTTACACTATATAAAGGTGGAAATTTACATTGGAAACGTTTGGTTTAGCTGTTATAAAAGTTTGGTTTTTTTAGTGCTGAAAATGCATTTTCAGCTCGCACTGTACACATTTGCTGTGTGAGGCATTATCTCATAAGGGAAATACTGGACAATCAAATTAATGACTGCCCAGGCTTCAGGATGTCTTTTTACACTATATAAAGGTGGAAATTTACATTGGAAACGTTTGGTTTAGCTGTTATAAAAGTTTGGTTTTTTTAGTGCTGAAAATGCATTTTCAGCTCGCACTGTCCACATTTGCTATGTGAGGCATTATCTCATAAGGGAAATACTGGACAATCAAATTAATGACTGCCCAGGCTTCAGGATGCCTTTTTACACTCTATAAATGTGGAAATTTACATTGGAAACGTTTGGTTTAGCTGTTAATGAAGTTTCGTTTTTTTAGTGCTGAAAATTCATTGTCTGCTGGCACTGTACACTTTTTCTAAGTGTTGCATAATCTCATGAAGGAAATACTGGACAATCAAATTAATGACTTTCCAGGCTTCAGGATGCCTTTTATACACTATATAAAGGTGGAAATTTACATTGGAAACGTTTGGTTTAGCTGTTATAAAAGTTTGGTTTTTTAGTGCTGTAAATGCATTTTCAGCTCGCGCTGTACACATTTGCTATGAGAGGCATTATCTCATAAGGGAAATATTGGACAATCAAATTAATGACTGCCCAGGCTTCAGGATGTCTTTTTACACTATATAAGGGTGGAAATTTACATTGGAAACGTTTAGTTTAGCTGTTAATGAAGTTTCGTTTTTTTAGTGCTGAAAATTCATTGTCTGCTGGCGCTGTACACTTTATCTAAGTGTTGCAATATCTCATGAAGGAAATACTGGACAATCAAATTAATGACTTTCCAGGCTTCAGGATGCCTTTCTACACTCTATAAAGGTGGAAATGTACATTGGAAACGTTTGGTTTAGCTGTTATAAAAGTTTGGTTTTTTAGTGCTGTAAATGCATTTTCAGCTCGCGCTGTACACATTTGCTATGAGAGGCATTATTTCAGAAGGGAAATATTGGACAATCAAATTAATGACTGCCCAGGCTTCAGGATGTCTTTTTACACTATATAAAGGTGGAAATTTACATTGGAAACGTTTGGTTTAGCTGTTATAAAAGTTTGGTTTTTTTAGTGCTGAAAATGCATTTTCAGCTCGCACTGTACACATTTGCTGTGTGAGGCATTATCTCATAAGGGAAATACTGGACAATCAAATTAATGACTGCCCAGGCTTCAGGATGTCTTTTTACACTATATAAAGGTGGAAATTTACATTGGAAACGTTTGGTTTAGCTGTTATAAAAGTTTGGTTTTTTAGTGCTGAAAATGCATTTTCAGCTCGCACTGTACACATTTGCTATGTGAGGCATTATCTCATAAGGGAAATACTGGACAATCAAATTAATGACTTCCCAGGCTTCAGGATGCCTTTTTACACTCTATAAATGTGGAAATTTACATTGGAAACGTTTGGTTTAGCTGTTAATGAAGTTTCGTTTTTTTAGTGCTGAAAATTCATTGTCTGCTGGCGCTGTACACTTTTTCTAAGTGTTGCAATATCTCATGAAGGAAATACTGGACAATCAAATTAATGACTTTCCAGGCTTCAGGATGCCTTTCTACACTATATAAAGGTGGAAATTTACATTGGAAACGTTTGGTTTAGCTGTTATAAAAGTTTGGTTTTTTAGTGCTGTAAATGCATTTTCAGCTCGCGCTGTACACATTTGCTATGAGAAGCATTATCTCATAAGGGAAATATTGGACAATCAAATTAATGACTGCCCAGGCTTCAGGATGTCTTTTTACACTATATAAGGGTGGAAATTTACATTGGAAACGTTTAGTTTAGCTGTTAATGAAGTTTCGTTTTTTTAGTGCTGAAAATTCATTGTCTGCTGGCGCTGTACACTTTTTCTAAGTGTTGCAATATCTCATGAAGGAAATACTGGACAATCAAATTAATGACTTTCCAGGCTTCAGGATGCCTTTCTACACTATATAAAGGTGGAAATGTACATTGGAAACGTTTGGTTTAGCTGTTATAAAAGTTTGGTTTTTTAGTGCTGTAAATGCATTTTCAGCTCGCGCTGTACACATTTGCTATGAGAGGCATTATCTCAGAAGGGAAATACTGGACAATCAAATTAATGACTTTCCAGGCTTCAGGATGCCTTTCTACACTATATAAAGGTGGAAATTTACATTGGAAACGTTTGGTTTAGCTGTTATAAAAGTTTGGTTTTTTAGTGCTGTAAATGCATTTTCAGCTCGCGCTGTACACATTTGCTATGAGAAGCATTATCTCATAAGGGAAATATTGGACAATCAAATTAATGACTGCCCAGGCTTCAGGATGTCTTTTTACACTATATAAGGGTGGAAATTTACATTGGAAACGTTTAGTTTAGCTGTTAATGAAGTTTCGTTTTTTTAGTGCTGAAAATTCATTGTCTGCTGGCGCTGTACACTTTTTCTAAGTGTTGCAATATCTCATGAAGGAAATACTGGACAATCAAATTAATGACTTTCCAGGCTTCAGGATGCCTTTCTACACTATATAAAGGTGGAAATGTACATTGGAAACGTTTGGTTTAGCTGTTATAAAAGTTTGGTTTTTTAGTGCTGTAAATGCATTTTCAGCTCGCGCTGTACACATTTGCTATGAGAGGCATTATCTCAGAAGGGAAATATTGGACAATCAAATTAATGACTGCCCAGGCTTCAGGATGTCTTTTTACACTATATAAAGGTGGAAATTTACATTGGAAACGTTTGGTTTAGCTGTTATAAAAGTTTGGTTTTTTTAGTGCTGAAAATGCATTTTCAGCTCGCACTGTACACATTTGCTGTGTGAGGCATTATCTCATAAGGGAAATACTGGACAATCAAATTAATGACTGCCCAGGCTTCAGGATGTCTTTTTACACTATATAAAGGTGGAAATTTACATTGGAAACGTTTGGTTTAGCTGTTATAAAAGTTTGGTTTTTTAGTGCTGAAAATGCATTTTCAGCTCGCACTGTACACATTTGCTATGTGAGGCATTATCTCATAAGGGAAATACTGGACAATCAAATTAATGACTTCCCAGGCTTCAGGATGCCTTTTTACACTCTATAAATGTGGAAATTTACATTGGAAACGTTTGGTTTAGCTGTTAATGAAGTTTCGTTTTTTTAGTGCTGAAAATTCATTGTCTGCTGGCGCTGTACACTTTTTCTAAGTGTTGCAATATCTCATGAAGGAAATACTGGACAATCAAATTAATGACTTTCCAGGCTTCAGGATGCCTTTCTACACTATATAAAGGTGGAAATTTACATTGGAAACGTTTGGTTTAGCTGTTATAAAAGTTTGGTTTTTTAGTGCTGTAAATGCATTTTCAGCTCGCGCTGTACACATTTGCTATGAGAGGCATTATCTCATAAGGGAAATATTGGACAATCAAATTAATGACTGCCCAGGCTTCAGGATGTCTTTTTACACTATATAAGGGTGGAAATTTACATTGGAAACGTTTAGTTTAGCTGTTAATGAAGTTTCGTTTTTTTAGTGCTGAAAATTCATTGTCTGCTGGCGCTGTACACTTTTTCTAAGTGTTGCAATATCTCATGAAGGAAATACTGGACAATCAAATTAATGACTTTCCAGGCTTCAGGATGCCTTTCTACACTATATAAAGGTGGAAATGTACATTGGAAACGTTTGGTTTAGCTGTTATAAAAGTTTGGTTTTTTAGTGCTGTAAATGCATTTTCAGCTCGCGCTGTACACATTTGCTATGAGAGGCATTATCTCAGAAGGGAAATATTGGACAATCAAATTAATGACTGCCCAGGCTTCAGGATGTCTTTTTACACTATATAAAGGTGGAAATTTACATTGGAAATGTTTGGTTTAGCTGTCATAAAAGTTTGGTTTTTTTAGTGCTGAAAATGCATTTTCAGCTCGCACTGTACACATTTGCTATGTGAGGCATTATCTCATAAGGGAAATACTGGACAATCAAATTAATGACTGCCCAGGCTTCAGGATGTCTTTTTACACTATATAAAGGTGGAAATTTACATTGGAAACGTTTGGTTTAGCTGTTATAAAAGTTTGGTTTTTTAGTGCTGAAAATGCATTTTCAGCTCGCACTGTACACATTTGCTATGTGAGGCATTATCTCATAAGGGAAATACTGGACAATCAAATTAATGACTTCCCAGGCTTCAGGATGCCTTTTTACACTCTATAAATGTGGAAATTTACATTGGAAACGTTTGGTTTAGCTGTTAATGAAGTTTCGTTTTTTTAGTGCTGAAAATTCATTGTCTGCTGGCGCTGTACACTTTTTCTAAGTGTTGCAATATCTCATGAAGGAAATACTGGATAATCAAATTAATGACTTTCCAGGCTTCAGGATGCCTTTCTACACTATATAAAGGTGGAAATGTACATTGGAAACGTTTGGTTTAGCTGTTATAAAAGTTTGGTTTTTTAGTGCTGTAAATGCATTTTCAGCTCGCGCTGTACACATTTGCTATGAGAGGCATTATCTCAGAAGGGAAATATTGGACAATCAAATTAATGACTGCCCAGGCTTCAGGATGTCTTTTTACACTATATAAAGGTGGAAATTTACATTGGAAACGTTTGGTTTAGCTGTTATAAAAGTTTGGTTTTTTTAGTGCTGAAAATGCATTTTCAGCTCGCACTGTACACATTTGCTGTGTGAGGCATTATCTCATAAGGGAAATACTGGACAATCAAATTAATGACTGCCCAGGCTTCAGGATGTCTTTTTACACTATATAAAGGTGGAAATTTACATTGGAAACGTTTGGTTTAGCTGTTATAAAAGTTTGGTTTTTTAGTGCTGAAAATGCATTTTCAGCTCGCACTGTACACATTTGCTATGTGAGGCATTATCTCATAAGGGAAATACTGGACAATCAAATTAATGACTTCCCAGGCTTCAGGATGCCTTTTTACACTCTATAAATGTGGAAATTTACATTGGAAACGTTTGGTTTAGCTGTTAATGAAGTTTCGTTTTTTTAGTGCTGAAAATTCATTGTCTGCTGGCGCTGTACACTTTTTCTAAGTGTTGCAATATCTCATGAAGGAAATACTGGACAATCAAATTAATGACTTTCCAGGATTCAAGATGCCTTTCTACACTATATAAAGGTGGAAATTTACATTGGAAACGTTTGGTTTAGCTGTTATAAAAGTTTGGTTTTTTAGTGCTGAAAATGCATTTTCAGCTCGCGCTGTACACATTTGCTATGAGAGGCATTATCTCATAAGGGAAATATTGGACAATCAAATTAATGACTGCCCAGGCTTCAGGATGTCTTTTTACACTATATAAGGGTGGAAATTTACATTGGAAACGTTTAGTTTAGCTGTTAATTAAGTTTCGTTTTTTTAGTGCTGAAAATTCATTGTCTGCTGGCGCTGTACACTTTTTCTAAGTGTTGCAATATCTCATGAAGGAAATACTGGACAATCAAATTAATGACTTTCCAGGCTTCAGGATGCCTTTCTACACTATATAAAGGTGGAAATGTACATTGGAAACGTTTGGTTTAGCTGTTATAAAAGTTTGGTTTTTTAGTGCTGTAAATGCATTTTCAGCTCGCGCTGTACACATTTGCTATGAGAGGCATTATCTCAGAAGGGAAATATTGGACAATCAAATTAATGACTGCCCAGGCTTCAGGATGTCTTTTTACACTATATAAAGGTGGAAATGTACATTGGAAACGTTTGGTTTAGCTGTTATAAAAGTTTGGTTTTTTAAGTGCTGTAAATGCATTTTCAGCTCGCACTGTACACATTTGCTATGTGAGGCATTATCTCATAAGGGAAATACTGGACAATCAAATTAATGACTTCCCAGGCTTCAGGATGCCTTTTTACACTCTATAAATGTGGAAATTTACATTGGAAACGTTTGGTTTAGCTGTTAATGAAGTTTCGTTTTTTTAGTGCTGAAAATTCATTGTCTGCTGGCGCTGTACACTTTTTCTAAGTGTTGCAATATCTCATGAAGGAAATACTGGACAATCAAATCAATGACTTTCCAGGCTTCAGGATGCCTTTCTACACTATATAAAGGTGGAAATTTACATTGGAAACGTTTGGTTTAGCTGTTATAAAAGTTTGGTTTTTTAGTGCTGTAAATGCATTTTCAGCTCGCGCTGTACACATTTGCTATGAGAGGCATTATCTCATAAGGGAAATATTGGACAATCAAATTAATGACTGCCCAGGCTTCAGGATGTCTTTTTACACTATATAAGGGTGGAAATTTACATTGGAAACGTTTAGTTTAGCTGTTAATGAAGTTTCGTTTTTTTAGTGCTGAAAATTCATTGTCTGCTGGCGCTGTACACTTTTTCTAAGTGTTGCAATATCTCATGAAGGAAATACTGGACAATCAAATTAATGACTTTCCAGGCTTCAGGATGCCTTTCTACACTATATAAAGGTGGAAATGTACATTGGAAACGTTTGGTTTAGCTGTTATAAAAGTTTGGTTTTTTAGTGCTGTAAATGCATTTTCAGCTCGCGCTGTACACATTTGCTATGAGAGGCATTATCTCAGAAGGGAAATATTGGACAATCAAATTAATGACTGCCCAGGCTTCAGGATGTCTTTTTACACTATATAAAGGTGGAAATTTACATTGGAAACGTTTGGTTTAGCTCTTATAAAAGTTTGTTTTTTTTAGTGCTGAAAATGCATTTTCAGCTCGCACTGTACACATTTGCTGTGTGAGGCATTATCTCATAAGGGAAATACTGGACAATCAAATTAATGACTGCCCAGGCTTCAGGATGTCTTTTTACATTATATAAAGGTGGAAATTTACATTGGAAACGTTTGGTTTAGCTGTTATAAAAGTTTGTTTTTTTAGTGCTGAAAATGCATTTTCAGCTCGCACTGTACACATTTGCTATGTGAGGCATTATCTCATAAGGGAAATACTGGACAATCAAATTAATGACTTCCCAGGCTTCAGGATGCCTTTTTACACTCTATAAATGTGGAAATTTACATTGGAAACGTTTGGTTTAGCTGTTAATGAAGTTTCGTTTTTTTAGTGCTGTAAATGCATTTTCAGCTCGCGCTGTACACATTTGCTACGAGAGGCATTATCTCATAAGGGAAATATTGGACAATCAAATTAATGGCTGCCCAGGCTTCAGGATGTCTTTTTACTCTATATAAAGTTGGAAATTTACATTGGAAACGTTTAGTTTAGCTGTTAATGAAGTTTCGTTTTTTTAGTGCTGAAAATTCATTGTCTGCTGGCGCTGTACACTTTTTCTAAGTGTTGCAATATCTCATGAAGGAAATACTGGACAATCAAATCAATGACTTTCCAGGCTTCAGGATGCCTTTCTACACTATATAAAGGTGGAAATGTACATTGGAAACGTTTGGTTTAGCTGTTATAAAAGTTTGTTTTTTTAGTGCTGAAAATGCATTTTCAGCTCGCGCTGTACACATTTGCTATGAGAGGCATTGTCTCATAAGGGAAATATTGGACAATCAAATTAATGACTGCCTAGGCTTCAGGATGTCTTTTTACACTATATAAAGGTGGAAATTTACATTGGAAACGTTTGGTTTAGCTGTTATAAAAGTTTGGTTTTTTTAGTGCTGAAAATGCATTTTCAGCTCGCACTGTACACATTTGCTATGTGAGGCATTATCTCATAAGGGAAATACTGGACAATCAAATTAATGACTGCCCAGGCTTCAGGATGTCTTTTTACATTATATAAAGGTGGAAATTTACATTGGAAACGTTTGGTTTAGCTGTTATAAAAGTTTGTTTTTTTAGTGCTGAAAATGCATTTTCAGCTCGCACTGTACACATTTGCTATGTGAGGCATTATCTCATAAGGGAAATACTGGACAATCAAATTAATGACTTCCCAGGCTTCAGGATGCCTTTTTACACTCTATAAATGTGGAAATTTACATTGGAAACGTTTGGTTTAGCTGTTAATGAAGTTTCGTTTTTTTAGTGCTGAAAATTCATTGTCTGCTGGCGCTGTACACTTTTTCTAAGTGTTGCAATATCTCATGAAGGAAATACTGGACAATCAAATTAATGACTTTCCAGGCTTCAGGATGCCTTTCTACACTATATAAAGGTGGAAATTTACATTGGAAACGTTTGGTTTAGCTGTTATAAAAGTTTGGTTTTTTAGTGCTGTAAATGCATTTTCAGCTCGCGCTGTACACATTTGCTATGAGAGGCATTATCTCATAAGGGAAATATTGGACAATCAAATTAATGACTGCCCAGGCTTCAGGATGTCTTTTTACACTATATAAGGGTGGAAATTTACATTGGAAACGTTTAGTTTAGCTGTTAATGAAGTTTCGTTTTTTTAGTGCTGAAAATTCATTGTCTGCTGGCGCTGTACACTTTTTCTAAGTGTTGCAATATCTCATGAAGGAAATACTGGACAATCAAATTAATGACTTTCCAGGCTTCAGGATGCCTTTCTACACTCTATAAAGGTGGAAATGTACATTGGAAACGTTTGGTTTAGCTGTTATAAAAGTTTGGTTTTTTAGTGCTGTAAATGCATTTTCAGCTCGCGCTGTACACATTTGCTATGAGAGGCATTATCTCAGAAGGGAAATATTGGACAATCAAATTAATGACTGCCCAGGCTTCAGGATGTCTTTTTACACTATATAAAGGTGGAAATTTACATTGGAAACGTTTGGTTTAGCTGTTATAAAAGTTTGGTTTTTTTAGTGCTGAAAATGCATTTTCAGCTCGCACTGTACACATTTGCTGTGTGAGGCATTATCTCATAAGGGAAATACTGGACAATCAAATTAATGACTGCCCAGGCTTCAGGATGTCTTTTTACACTATATAAAGGTGGAAATTTACATTGGAAACGTTTGGTTTAGCTGTTATAAAAGTTTGGTTTTTTAGTGCTGAAAATGCATTTTCAGCTCGCACTGTACACATTTGCTATGTGAGGCATTATCTCATAAGGGAAATACTGGACAATCAAATTAATGACTTCCCAGGCTTCAGGATGCCTTTTTACACTCTATAAATGTGGAAATTTACATTGGAAACGTTTGGTTTAGCTGTTAATGAAGTTTCGTTTTTTTAGTGCTGAAAATTCATTGTCTGCTGGCGCTGTACACTTTTTCTAAGTGTTGCAATATCTCATGAAGGAAATACTGGACAATCAAATTAATGACTTTCCAGGCTTCAGGATGCCTTTCTACACTATATAAAGGTGGAAATGTACATTGGAAACGTTTGGTTTAGCTGTTATAAAAGTTTGGTTTTTTAGTGCTGTAAATGCATTTTCAGCTCGCGCTGTACACATTTGCTATGAGAGGCATTATCTCAGAAGGGAAATATTGGACAATCAAATTAATGACTGCCCAGGCTTCAGGATGTCTTTTTACACTATATAAAGGTGGAAATTTACATTGGAAACGTTTGGTTTAGCTGTTATAAAAGTTTGGTTTTTTTAGTGCTGAAAATGCATTTTCAGCTCGCACTGTACACATTTGCTGTGTGAGGCATTATCTCATAAGGGAAATACTGGACAATCAAATTAATGACTGCCCAGGCTTCAGGATGTCTTTTTACACTATATAAAGGTGGAAATTTACATTGGAAACGTTTGGTTTAGCTGTTATAAAAGTTTGGTTTTTTAGTGCTGAAAATGCATTTTCAGCTCGCACTGTACACATTTGCTATGTGAGGCATTATCTCATAAGGGAAATACTGGACAATCAAATTAATGACTTCCCAGGCTTCAGGATGCCTTTTTACACTCTATAAATGTGGAAATTTACATTGGAAACGTTTGGTTTAGCTGTTAATGAAGTTTCGTTTTTTTAGTGCTGAAAATTCATTGTCTGCTGGCGCTGTACACTTTTTCTAAGTGTTGCAATATCTCATGAAGGAAATACTGGACAATCAAATTAATGACTTTCCAGGCTTCAGGATGCCTTTCTACACTATATAAAGGTGGAAATTTACATTGGAAACGTTTGGTTTAGCTGTTATAAAAGTTTGGTTTTTTAGTGCTGTAAATGCATTTTCAGCTCGCGCTGTACACATTTGCTATGAGAGGCATTATCTCATAAGGGAAATATTGGACAATCAAATTAATGACTGCCCAGGCTTCAGGATGTCTTTTTACACTATATAAGGGTGGAAATTTACATTGGAAACGTTTAGTTTAGCTGTTAATGAAGTTTCGTTTTTTTAGTGCTGAAAATTCATTGTCTGCTGGCGCTGTACACTTTTTCTAAGTGTTGCAATATCTCATGAAGGAAATACTGGACAATCAAATTAATGACTTTCCAGGCTTCAGGATGCCTTTCTACACTATATAAAGGTGGAAATGTACATTGGAAACGTTTGGTTTAGCTGTTATAAAAGTTTGGTTTTTTAGTGCTGTAAATGCATTTTCAGCTCGCGCTGTACACATTTGCTATGAGAGGCATTATCTCAGAAGGGAAATATTGGACAATCAAATTAATGACTGCCCAGGCTTCAGGATGTCTTTTTACACTATATAAAGGTGGAAATTTACATTGGAAACGTTTGGTTTAGCTGTTATAAAAGTTTGGTTTTTTTAGTGCTGAAAATGCATTTTCAGCTCGCACTGTACACATTTGCTGTGTGAGGCATTATCTCATAAGGGAAATACTGGACAATCAAATTAATGACTGCCCAGGCTTCAGGATGTCTTTTTACACTATATAAAGGTGGAAATTTACATTGGAAACGTTTGGTTTAGCTGTTATAAAAGTTTGGTTTTTTAGTGCTGAAAATGCATTTTCAGCTCGCACTGTACACATTTGCTATGTGAGGCATTATCTCATAAGGGAAATACTGGACAATCAAATTAATGACTTCCCAGGCTTCAGGATGCCTTTTTACACTCTATAAATGTGGAAATTTACATTGGAAACGTTTGGTTTAGCTGTTAATGAAGTTTCGTTTTTTTAGTGCTGAAAATTCATTGTCTGCTGGCGCTGTACACTTTTTCTAAGTGTTGCAATAACTCATGAAGGAAATACTGGATAATCAAATTAATGACTTTCCAGGCTTCAGGATGCCTTTCTACACTATATAAAGGTGGAAATGTACATTGGAAACGTTTGGTTTAGCTGTTATAAAAGTTTGGTTTTTTAGTGCTGTAAATGCATTTTCAGCTCGCGCTGTACACATTTGCTATGAGAGGCATTATCTCATAAGGGAAATATTAGACAATCAAATTAATGACTGCCCAGGCTTCAGGATGTCTTTTTACACTATATAAAGGTGGAAATTTACATCGGAAACGTTTAGTTTAGCTGTTAATGAAGTTTCGTTTTTTTAGTGCTGAAAATTCATTGTCTGCTGGCGCTGTACACTTTTTCTAAGTGTTGCAATATCTCATGAAGGAAATACTGGACAATCAAATTAATGACTTTCCAGGCTTCAGGATGCCTTTCTACACTATATAAAGGTGGAAATTTACATTGGAAACGTTTGGTTTAGCTGTTATAAAAGTTTGGTTTTTTAGTGCTGTAAATGCATTTTCAGCTCGCGCTGTACACATTTGCTATGAGAGGCATTATCTCATAAAGGAAATATTGGACAATCAAATTAATGACTGCCCAGGCTTCAGGATGTCTTTTTACACTATATAAAGGTGGAAATTTACATTGGAAACGTTTAGTTTAGCTGTTAATGAAGTTTCGTTTTTTTTAGTGCTTGAAAATGCATTGTCTGCTGGCGCTGTACACTTTTTCTAAGTGTTGCAATATCTCATGAAGGAAATACTGGACAATCAAATTAATGACTTTCCAGGCTTCAGGATGCCTTTCTACACTATATAAAGGTGGAAATTTACATTGGAAACGTTTGGTTTAGCTGTTATAAAAGTTTGGTTTTTTAGTGCTGTAAATGCATTTTCAGCTCGCGCTGTACACATTTGCTATGAGAGGCATTATCTCATAAGGGAAATATTGGACAATCAAATTAATGACTGCCCAGGCTTCAGGATGTCTTTTTACACTATATAAAGGTGGAAATTTACATTGGAAACGTTTGGTTTAGCTGTTATAAAAGTTTGGTTTTTTAGTGCTGTAAATGCATTTTCAGCTCGCGCTGTACACATTTGCTATGAGAGGCATTATCTCATAAGGGAAATATTGGACAATCAAATTAATGGCTGCCCAGGCTTCAGGATGTCTTTTTACTCTATATAAAGTTGGAAATTTACATTGGAAACGTTTAGTTTAGCTGTTAATGAAGTTTCGTTTTTTTAGTGCTGAAAATTCATTGTCTGCTGGCGCTGTACACTTTTTCTAAGTGTTGCAATATCTCATGAAGGAAATACTGGACAATCAAATCAATGACTTTCCAGGCTTCAGGATGCCTTTCTACACTATATAAAGGTGGAAATGTACATTGGAAACGTTTGGTTTAGCTGTTATAAAAGTTTGGTTTTTTTAGTGCTGAAAATGCATTTTCAGCTCGCACTGTACACATTTGCTATGTGAGGCATTATCTCATAAGGGAAATACTGGACAATCAAATTAATGACTGCCCAGGCTTCAGGATGTCTTTTTACACTATATAAAGGTGGAAATTTACATTGGAAACGTTTGGTTTAGCTGTTATAAAAGTTTGTTTTTTTAGTGCTGAAAATGCATTTTCAGCTCGCACTGTACACATTTGCTATGTGAGGCATTATCTCATAAGGGAAATACTGGACAATCAAATTAATGACTTCCCAGGCTTCAGGATGCCTTTTTACACTCTATAAATGTGGAAATTTACATTGGAAACGTTTGGTTTAGCTGTTAATGAAGTTTCGTTTTTTTAGTGCTGAAAATTCATTGTCTGCTGGCGCTGTACACTTTTTCTAAGTGTTGCAATATCTCATGAAGGAAATACTGGACAATCAAATTAATGACTTTCCAGGCTTCAGGATGCCTTTCTACACTATATAAAGGTGGAAATTTACATTGGAAACGTTTGGTTTAGCTGTTATAAAAGTTTGGTTTTTTAGTGCTGTAAATGCATTTTCAGCTCGCGCTGTACACATTTGCTATGAGAGGCATTATCTCATAAGGGAAATATTGGACAATCAAATTAATGACTGCCCAGGCTTCAGGATGTATTTTTACACTATATAAGGGTGGAAATTTACATTGGAAACGTTTAGTTTAGCTGTTAATGAAGTTTCGTTTTTTTAGTGCTGAAAATTCATTGTCTGCTGGCGCTGTACACTTTTTCTAAGTGTTGCAATATCTCATGAAGGAAATACTGGACAATCAAATTAATGACTTTCCAGGCTTCAGGATGCCTTTCTACACTATATAAAGGTGGAAATGTACATTGGAAACGTTTGGTTTAGCTGTTATAAAAGTTTGGTTTTTTAGTGCTGTAAATGCATTTTCAGCTCGCGCTGTACACATTTGCTATGAGAGGCATTATCTCAGAAGGGAAATATTGGACAATCAAATTAATGACTGCCCAGGCTTCAGGATGTCTTTTTACACTATATAAAGGTGGAAATTTACATTGGAAACGTTTGGTTTAGCTGTTATAAAAGTTTGGTTTTTTTAGTGCTGAAAATGCATTTTCAGCTCGCACTGTACACTTTTGCTATGTGAGGCATTATCTCATAAGGGAAATACTGGACAATCAAATTAATGACTGCCCAGGCTTCAGGATGTCTTTTTACACTATATAAAGGTGGAAATTTACATTGGAAACGTTTGGTTTAGCTGTTATAAAAGTTTGGTTTTTTAGTGCTGTAAATGCATTTTCAGCTCGCGCTGTACACATTTGCTATGAGAGGCATTATCTCATAAGGGAAATATTGGACAATCAAATTAATGACTGCCCAGGCTTCAGGGTGTATTTTTACACTATATAAGGGTGGAAATTTACATTGGAAACGTTTAGTTTAGCTGTTAATGAAGTTTCGTTTTTTTAGTACTGAAAATTCATTGTCTGCTGGCGCTGTACACTTTTTCTAAGTGTTGCAATTTCTCATGAAGGAAATACTGGACAATCAATTTAATGACTTTCCAGGCTTCAGGATGCCTTTCTACACTATATAAAGGTGGAAATTTACATTGGAAACGTTTGGTTTAGCTGTTATAAAAGTTTGGTTTTTTAGTGCTGTATATGCATTTTCAGCTCGCGCTGTACACATTTGCTATGAGAGGCATTATCTCATAATGGAAATATTGGACAATCAAATTAATGACTGCCCAGGCTTCAGGATGTCTTTTTACACTATATAAAGGTGGAAATTTACATTGGAAACGTTTAGTTTAGCTGTTAATGAAGTTTCGTTTTTTTAGTGCTGAAAATTCATTGTCTGCTGGCGCTGTACACTTTTTCTAAGTGTTGCAATATCTCATGAAGGAAATACTGGACAATCAAATTAATGACTTTCCAGGCTTCAGGATGCCTTTCTACACTATATAAAGGTGGAAATGTACATTGGAAACGTTTGGTTTAGCTGTTATAAAAGTTTGGTTTTTTAGTGCTGTAAATGCATTTTCAGCTCGCGCTGTACACATTTGCTATGAGAGGCATTATCTCATAAGGGAAATACTGGACAATCAAATTAATGACTTCCCAGGCTTCAGGATGCCTTTTTACACTCTATAAATGTGGAAATTTACATTGGAAACGTTTGGTTTAGCTGTTAATGAAGTTTCGTTTTTTTAGTGCTGAAAATTCATTGTCTGCTGGCGCTGTACACTTTTTCTAAGTGTTGCAATATCTCATGAAGGAAATACTGGACAATCAAATTAATGACTTTCCAGGCTTCAGGATGCCTTTCTACACTATATAAAGGTGGAAATGTACATTGGAAACGTTTGGTTTAGCTGTTATAAAAGTTTGGTTTTTTAGTGCTGTAAATGCATTTTCAGCTCGCGCTGTACACATTTGCTATGAGAGGCATTATCTCATAAGGGAAATATTAGACAATCAAATTAATGACTGCCCAGGCTTCAGGATGTCTTTTTACACTATATAAGGGTGGAAATTTACATCGGAAACGTTTAGTTTAGCTGTTAATGAAGTTTCGTTTTTTTAGTGCTGAAAATTCATTGTCTGCTGGCGCTGTACACTTTTTCTAAGTGTTGCAATATCTCATGAAGGAAATACTGGACAATCAAATTAATGACTTTCCAGGCTTCAGGATGCCTTTCTACACTATATAAAGGTGGAAATGTACATTGGAAACGTTTGGTTTAGCTGTTATAAAAGTTTGGTTTTTTAGTGCTGTAAATGCATTTTCAGCTCGCGCTGTACACATTTGCTATGAGAGGCATTATCTCAAAAGGGAAATATTGGACAATCAAATTAATGACTGCCCAGGCTTCAGGATGTCTTTTTACACTATAAAAAGGTGGAAATTTACATTGGAAACGTTTGGTTTAGCTGTTATAAAAGTTTGGTTTTTTAGTGCTGAAAATGCATTTTCAGCTCGCACTGTACACATTTGCTATGTGAGGCATTATCTCATAAGGGAAATACTGGACAATCAAATTAATGACTTCCCAGGCTTCAGGATGCCTTTTTACACTCTATAAATGTGGAAATTTACATTGGAAACGTTTGGTTTAGCTGTTAATGAAGTTTCGTTTTTTTAGTGCTGAAAATTCATTGTCTGCTGGCGCTGTACACTTTTTCTAAGTGTTGCAATATCTCATGAAGGAAATACTGGACAATCAAATTAATGACTTTCCAGGCTTCAGGATGCCTTTCTACACTATATAAAGGTGGAAATTTACATTGGAAACGTTTGGTTTAGCTGTTATAAAAGTTTGGTTTTTTAGTGCTGTAAATGCATTTTCAGCTCGCGCTGTACACATTTGCTATGAGAGGCATTATCTCATAAGGGAAATATTGGACAATCAAATTAATGACTGCCCAGGCTTCAGGATGTCTTTTTACACTATATAAATGTGGAAATTTACATTGGAAACGTTTGGTTTAGCTGTTAATGAAGTTTCGTTTTTTTAGTGCTGAAAATTCATTGTCTGCTGGCGCTGTACACTTTTTCTAAGTGTTGCAATATCTCATGAAGGAAATACTGGACAATCAAATTAATGACTTTCCAGGCTTCAGGATGCCTTTCTACACTATATAAAGGTGGAAATTTACATTGGAAACGTTTGGTTTAGCTGTTATAAAAGTTTGGTTTTTTAGTGCTGTTAATGCATTTTCAGCTCGCGCTGTACACATTTGCTATGAGAGGCATTATCTCATAAGGGAAATATTGGACAATCAAATTAATGACTGCCCAGGCTTCAGGATGTCTTTTTACACTATATAAAGGTGGAAATTTACATTGGAAACGTTTGGTTTAGCTGTTATAAAAGTTTGGTTTTTTAGTGCTGTAAATGCATTTTCAGCTCGCGCTGTACACATTTGCTACGAGAGGCATTATCTCATAAGGGAAATATTGGACAATCAAATTAATGGCTGCCCAGGCTTCAGGATGTCTTTTTACTCTATATAAAGTTGGAAATTTACATTGGAAACGTTTAGTTTAGCTGTTAATGAAGTTTCGTTTTTTTAGTGCTGAAAATTCATTGTCTGCTGGCGCTGTACACTTTTTCTAAGTGTTGCAATATCTCATGAAGGAAATACTGGACAATCAAATCAATGACTTTCCAGGCTTCAGGATGCCTTTCTACACTATATAAAGGTGGAAATGTACATTGGAAACGTTTGGTTTAGCTGTTATAAAAGTTTGTTTTTTTAGTGCTGAAAATGCATTTTCAGCTCGCGCTGTACACATTTGCTATGAGAGGCATTGTCTCATAAGGGAAATATTGGACAATCAAATTAATGACTGCCTAGGCTTCAGGATGTCTTTTTACACTATATAAAGGTGGAAATTTACATTGGAAACGTTTGGTTTAGCTGTTATAAAAGTTTGGTTTTTTTAGTGCTGAAAATGCATTTTCAGCTCGCACTGTACACATTTGCTATGTGAGGCATTATCTCATAAGGGAAATACTGGACAATCAAATTAATGACTGCCCAGGCTTCAGGATGTCTTTTTACACTATATAAAGGTGGAAATTTACATTGGAAACGTTTGGTTTAGCTGTTATAAAAGTTTGTTTTTTTAGTGCTGAAAATGCATTTTCAGCTCGCACTGTACACATTTGCTATGTGAGGCATTATCTCATAAGGGAAATACTGGACAATCAAATTAATGACTTCCCAGGCTTCAGGATGCCTTTTTACACTCTATAAATGTGGAAATTTACATTGGAAACGTTTGGTTTAGCTGTTAATGAAGTTTCGTTTTTTTAGTGCTGAAAATTCATTGTCTGCTGGCGCTGTACACTTTTTCTAAGTGTTGCAATATCTCATGAAGGAAATACTGGACAATCAAATTAATGACTTTCCAGGCTTCAGGATGCCTTTCTACACTATATAAAGGTGGAAATTTACATTGGAAACGTTTGGTTTAGCTGTTATAAAAGTTTGTTTTTTTAGTGCTGTAAATGCATTTTCAGCTCGCGCTGTACACATTTGCTATGAGAGGCATTATCTCATAAGGGAAATATTGGCCAATCAAATTAATGACTGCCCAGGCTTCAGGATGTATTTTTACACTATATAAGGGTGGAAATTTACATTGGAAACGTTTAGTTTAGCTGTTAATGAAGTTTCGTTTTTTTAGTGCTGAAAATTCATTGTCTGCTGGCGCTGTACACTTTTTCTAAGTGTTGCAATATCTCATGAAGGAAATACTGGACAATCAAATTAATGACTTTCCAGGCTTCAGGATGCCTTTCTACACTATATAAAGGTGGAAATGTACATTGGAAACGTTTGGTTTAGCTGTTATAAAAGTTTGGTTTTTTAGTGCTGTAAATGCATTTTCATCTCGCGCTGTACACATTTGCTATGAGAGGCATTATCTCAGAAGGGAAATATTGGACAATCAAATTAATGACTGCCCAGGCTTCAGGATGTCTTTTTACACTATATAAAGGTGGAAATTTACATTGGAAACGTTTGGTTTAGCTGTTATAAAAGTTTGGTTTTTTTAGTGCTGAAAATGCATTTTCAGCTCGCACTGTACACATTTGCTGTGTGAGGCATTATCTCATAAGGGAAATACTGGACAATCAAATTAATGACTGCCCAGGCTTCAGGATGTCTTTTTACACTATATAAAGGTGGAAATTTACATTGGAAACGTTTGGTTTAGCTGTTATAAAAGTTTGGTTTTTTAGTGCTGAAAATGCATTTTCAGCTCGCACTGTACACATTTGCTATGTGAGGCATTATCTCATAAGGGAAATACTGGACAATCAAATTAATGACTTCCCAGGCTTCAGGATGCCTTTTTACACTCTATAAATGTGGAAATTTACATTGGAAACGTTTGGTTTAGCTGTTAATGAAGTTTCGTTTTTTTAGTGCTGAAAATTCATTGTCTGCTGGCGCTGTACACTTTTTCTAAGTGTTGCAATATCTCATGAAGGAAATACTGGACAATCAAATTAATGACTTTCCAGGCTTCAGGATGCCTTTCTACACTATATAAAGGTGGAAATTTACATTGGAAACGTTTGGTTTAGCTGTTATAAAAGTTTGGTTTTTTAGTGCTGTAAATGCATTTTCAGCTCGCGCTGTACACATTTGCTATGAGAAGCATTATCTCATAAGGGAAATATTGGACAATCAAATTAATGACTGCCCAGGCTTCAGGATGTCTTTTTACACTATATAAGGGTGGAAATTTACATTGGAAACGTTTAGTTTAGCTGTTAATGAAGTTTCGTTTTTTTAGTGCTGAAAATTCATTGTCTGCTGGCGCTGTACACTTTTTCTAAGTGTTGCAATATCTCATGAAGGAAATACTGGACAATCAAATTAATGACTTTCCAGGCTTCAGGATGCCTTTCTACACTATATAAAGGTGGAAATTTACATTGGAAACGTTTAGTTTAGCTGTTAATGAAGTTTCGTTTTTTTAGTGCTGAAAATTCATTGTCTGCTGGCGCTGTACACTTTTTCTATGTGTTGCAATATCTCATGAAGGAAATACTGGACAATCAAATTAATTACTTTCCAGGCTTCAGGATGCCTTTCTACACTATATAAAGGTGGAAATGTACATTGGAAACGTTTGGTTTAGCTGTTATAAAAGTTTGGTTTTTTAGTGCTGTAAATGCATTTTCAGCTCGCGCTGTACACATTTGCTATGAGAGGCATTATCTCAGAAGGGAAATATTGGACAATCAAATTAATGATTGCCCAGGCTTCAGGATGTCTTTTTACACTATATAAAGGTGGAAATTTACATTGGAAACGTTTGGTTTAGCTGTTATAAAAGTTTGGTTTTTTTAGTGCTGAAAATGCATTTTCAGCTCGCACTGTACACATTTGCTGTGTGAGGCATTATCTCATAAGGGAAATACTGGACAATCAAATTAATGACTGCCCAGGCTTCAGGATGTCTTTTTACACTATATAAAGGTGGAAATTTACATTGGAAACGTTTGGTTTAGCTGTTATAAAAGTTTGGTTTTTTTAGTGCTGAAAATGCATTTTCAGCTCGCACTGTCCACATTTGCTATGTGAGGCATTATCTCATAAGGGAAATACTGGACAATCAAATTAATGACTGCCCAGGCTTCAGGATGTCTTTTTACACTATATAAAGGTGGAAATTTACATTGGAAACGTTTGGTTTAGCTGTTATAAAAGTTTGTTTTTTTAGTGCTGTAAATGCATTTTCAGCTCGCGCTGTACACATTTGCTATGAGAGGCATTATCTCATAAGGGAAATATTGGACAATCAAATTAATGACTGCCCAGGCTTCAGGATGTCTTTTTACACTATATAAAGGTGGAAATATACATTGGAAACGTTTAGTTTAGCTGTTAATGAAGTTTCGTTTTTTTAGTGCTGAAAATTCATTGTCTGCTGGCGCTGTACACTTTTTCTAAGTGTTGCAATATCTCATGAAGGAAATACTGGACAATCAAATTAATGACTTTCCAGGCTTCAGGATGCCTTTCTACACTATATAAAGGTGGAAATGTACATTGGAAACGTTTGGTTTAGCTGTTATAAAAGTTTGGTTTTTTAGTGCTGTAAATGCATTTTCAGCTCGCGCTGTACACATTTGCTATGAGAGGCATTATCTCATAAGGGAAATATTAGACAATCAAATTAATGACTGCCCAGGCTTCAGGATGTCTTTTTACACTATATAAGGGTGGAAATTTACATCGGAAACGTTTAGTTTAGCTGTTAATGAAGTTTCGTTTTTTTAGTGCTGAAAATTCATTGTCTGCTGGCGCTGTACACTTTTTCTAAGTGTTGCAATATCTCATGAAGGAAATACTGGACAATCAAATTAATGACTTTCCAGGCTTCAGGATGCCTTTCTACACTATATAAAGGTGGAAATGTACATTGGAAACGTTTGGTTTAGCTGTTATAAAAGTTTGGTTTTTTAGTGCTGTAAATGCATTTTCAGCTCGCGCTGTACACATTTGCTATGAGAGGCATTATCTCAAAAGGGAAATATTGGACAATCAAATTAATGACTGCCCAGGCTTCAGGATGTCTTTTTACACTATATAAAGGTGGAAATTTACATTGGAAACGTTTGGTTTAGCTGTTATAAAAGTTTGGTTTTTTAGTGCTGTAAATGCATTTTCAGCTCGCACTGTACACATTTGCTATGAGAGGCATTATCTCATAAGGGAAATATTGGACAATCAAATTAATGACTGCCCAGGCTTCAGGATGTCTTTTTACACTATATAAAGGTGGAAATTTACATTGGAAACGTTTAGTTTAGCTGTTAATGAAGTTTCGTTTTTTTTAGTGCTGAAAATTCATTGTCTGCTGGCGCTGTACACTTTTTCTAAGTGTTGCAATATCTCATGAAGGAAATACTGGACAATCAAATTAATGACTTTCCAGGCTTCAGGATGCCTTTCTACACTATATAAAGGTGGAAATTTACATTGGAAACGTTTGGTTTAGCTGTTATAAAAGTTTGGTTTTTTAGTGCTGTAAATGCATTTTCAGCTCGCGCTGTACACATTTGCTATGAGAGGCATTATCTCATAAGGGAAATATTGGACAATCAAATTAATGACTGCCCAGGCTTCAGGATGTCTTTTTACACTATATAAAGGTGGAAATTTACATTGGAAACGTTTGGTTTAGCTGTTATAAAAGTTTGTTTTTTTAGTGCTGTAAATGCATTTTCAGCTCGCGCTGTACACATTTGCTACGAGAGGCATTATCTCATAAGGGAAATATTGGACAATCAAATTAATGGCTGCCCAGGCTTCAGGATGTCTTTTTACTCTATATAAAGTTGGAAATTTACATTGGAAACGTTTAGTTTAGCTGTTAATGAAGTTTCGTTTTTTTAGTGCTGAAAATTCATTGTCTGCTGGCGCTGTACACTTTTTCTAAGTGTTGCAATATCTCATGAAGGAAATACTGGACAATCAAATCAATGACTTTCCAGGCTTCAGGATGCCTTTCTACACTATATAAAGGTGGAAATGTACATTGGAAACGTTTGGTTTAGCTGTTATAAAAGTTTGTTTTTTTAGTGCTGAAAATGCATTTTCAGCTCGCGCTGTACACATTTGCTATGAGAGGCATTGTCTCATAAGGGAAATATTGGACAATCAAATTAATGACTGCCTAGGCTTCAGGATGTCTTTTTACACTATATAAAGGTGGAAATTTACATTGGAAACGTTTGGTTTAGCTGTTATAAAAGTTTGGTTTTTTTAGTGCTGAAAATGCATTTTCAGCTCGCACTGTACACATTTGCTATGTGAGGCATTATCTCATAAGGGAAATACTGGACAATCAAATTAATGACTTCCCAGGCTTCAGGATGCCTTTTTACACTCTATAAATGTGGAAATTTACATTGGAAACGTTTGGTTTAGCTGTTATAAAAGTTTGTTTTTTTAGTGCTGAAAATGCATTTTCAGCTCGCACTGTACACATTTGCTATGTGAGGCATTATCTCATAAGGGAAATACTGGACAATCAAATTAATGACTTCCCAGGCTTCAGGATGCCTTTTTACACTCTATAAATGTGGAAATTTACATTGGAAACGTTTGGTTTAGCTGTTAATGAAGTTTCGTTTTTTTAGTGCTGAAAATTCATTGTCTGCTGGCGCTGTACACTTTTTCTAAGTGTTGCAATATCTCATGAAGGAAATACTGGACAATCAAATTAATGACTTTCCAGGCTTCAGGATGCCTTTCTACACTATATAAAGGTGGAAATTTACATTGGAAACGTTTGGTTTAGCTGTTATAAAAGTTTGTTTTTTTAGTGCTGAAAATGCATTTTCAGCTCGCGCTGTACACATTTGCTATGAGAGGCATTGTCTCATAAGGGAAATATTGGACAATCAAATTAATGACTGCCTAGGCTTCAGGATGTCTTTTTACAATATATAAAGGTGGAAATTTACATTGGAAACGTTTGGTTTAGCTGTTATAAAAGTTTGGTTTTTTTAGTGCTGAAAATGCATTTTCAGCTCGCACTGTACACATTTGCTATGTGAGGCATTATCTCATAAGGGAAATACTGGACAATCAAATTAATGACTGCCCAGGCTTCAGGATGTCTTTTTACACTATATAAAGGTGGAAATTTACATTGGAAACGTTTGGTTTAGCTGTTATAAAAGTTTGTTTTTTTAGTGCTGAAAATGCATTTTCAGCTCGCACTGTACACATTTGCTATGTGAGGCATTATCTCATAAGGGAAATACTGGACAATCAAATTAATGACTTCCCAGGCTTCAGGATGCCTTTTTACACTCTATAAATGTGGAAATTTACATTGGAAACGTTTGGTTTAGCTGTTAATGAAGTTTCGTTTTTTTAGTGCTGAAAATTCATTGTCTGCTGGCGCTGTACACTTTTTCTAAGTGTTGCAATATCTCATGAAGGAAATACTGGACAATCAAATTAATGACTTTCCAGGCTTCAGGATGCCTTTCTACACTATATAAAGGTGGAAATTTACATTGGAAACGTTTGGTTTAGCTGTTATAAAAGTTTGGTTTTTTAGTGCTGTAAATGCATTTTCAGCTCGCGCTGTACACATTTGCTATGAGAGGCATTATCTCATAAGGGAAATATTGGACAATCAAATTAATGACTGCCCAGGCTTCAGGATGTCTTTTTACACTATATAAAGGTGGAAATTTACATTGGAAACGTTTGGTTTAGCTGTTATAAAAGTTTGTTTTTTTTAGTGCTGAAAATGCATTTTCAGCTCGCACTGTACACATTTGCTATGTGAGGCATTATCTCATAAGGGAAATACTGGACAATCAAATTAATGACTGCCCAGGCTTCAGGATGTCTTTTTACACTATCTAAAGGTGGAAATTTACATTGGAAACGTTTGGTTTAGCTGTTATAAAAGTTTGTTTTTTTAGTGCTGAAAATGCATTTTCAGCTCGCACTGTACACATTTGCTATGTGAGGCATTATCTCATAAGGGAAATACTGGACAATCAAATTAATGACTGCCCAGGCTTCAGGATGTCTTTTTACACTATCTAAAGGTGGAAATTTACATTGGAAACGTTTGGTTTAGCTGTTATAAAAGTTTGGTTTTTTAGTGCTGTATATGCATTTTCAGCTCGCGCTGTACACATTTGCTATGAGAGGCATTATCTCATAATGGAAATATTGGACAATCAAATTAATGACTGCCCAGGCTTCAGGATGTCTTTTTACACTATATAAAGGTGGAAATTTACATTGGAAACGTTTAGTTTAGCTGTTAATGAAGTTTCGTTTTTTTAGTGCTGAAAATTCATTGTCTGCTGGCGCTGTACACTTTTTCTAAGTGTTGCAATATCTCATGAAGGAAATACTGGACAATCAAATTAATGACTTTCCAGGCTTCAGGATGCCTTTCTACACTATATAAAGGTGGAAATGTACATTGGAAACGTTTGGTTTAGCTGTTATAAAAGTTTGGTTTTTTAGTGCTGTAAATGCATTTTCAGCTCGCGCTGTACACATTTGCTATGAGAGGCATTATCTCATAAGGGAAATATTGGACAATCAAATGAATGACTGCCCAGGCTTCAGGATGTCTTTTTACACTATATAAAGGTGGAAATTTACATTGGAAACGTTTGGTTTAGCTGTTATAAAAGTTTGGTTTTTTAGTGCTGAAAATGCATTTTCAGCTCGCACTGTACACATTTGCTATGTGAGGCATTATCTCATAAGGGAAATACTGGACAATCAAATTAATGACTTCCCAGGCTTCAGGATGCCTTTTTACACTCTATAAATGTGGAAATTTACATTGGAAACGTTTGGTTTAGCTGTTAATGAAGTTTCGTTTTTTAGTGCTGAAAATTCATTGTCTGCTGGCGCTGTACACTTTTTCTAAGTGTTGCAATATCTCATGAAGGAAATACTGGACAATCAAATTAATGACTTTCCAGGCTTCAGGATGCCTTTTTACACTATATAAAGGTGGAAATTTACATTGGAAACGTTTGGTTTAGCTGTAATAAAAGTTTGGTTTTTTAGTGCTGTAAATGCATTTTCAGCTCGCGCTGTACACATTTGCTATGAGAGGCATTATCTCATAAGGGAAATATTGGACAATCAAATTAATGACTGCCCAGGCTTCAGGATGTCTTTTTACACTATATAAAGGTGGAAATTTACATTGGAAACGTTTGGTTTAGCTGTTATAAAAGTATGGTTTTTTAGTGCTGAAAATGCATTTACAGCACGAAAAAAACAAACTTTTATAACAGCTAAACCAAACGTTTCCAATGTAAATTTCCACATTTATATAGTGTAAAAAGGCATCCTGAAGCCTGGGAAGTCATTAATTTGATTGTCCAGTATTTCCCTTATGAGATAATGCCTCACATAGCAAATGTGTACAGCGCGAGCTGAAAATGCATTTACAGCACTAAAAAAACAAACTTTTATAACAGCTAAACTAAACGTTTCCAATGTAAATTTCCACCTTTATATAGTGTAAAAAGACATCCTGAAGCCTGGGCAGTCATTAATTTGATTGTCCAATATTTCCCTTATGAGATAATGCCTCTCATAGAAAATGTGTACAGCGCGAGCTGAAAATGCATTTACAGCACTAAAAAACCAAACTTTTATAACAGCTAAACCAAACGTTTCCAATGTAAATTTCCACCTTTATATAGTGTAAAAAAAACATCCTGAAGCCTGGGCAGTCATTAATTTGATTGTCCAATATTTCCCTTATGAGATAATGCCTCTCATAGCAAATGTGTACAGCGCGAGCTGAAAATGCATTTACAGCACTAAAAAACCAAACTTTTATAACAGCTAAACCAAACGTTTCCAATGTAAATTTCCACCTTTATATAGTGTAGAAAGGCATCCTGAAGCCTGGAAAGTCATTAATTTGATTGTCCAGTATTTCCTACATGAGATATTGCAACACTTAGAAAAAGTGTACAACGCCAGCAGACAATGAATTTGCAGCACTAAAAAAACGAAACTTCATTTACAGCTAAACCAAACGTTTCCAATGTAAATTTCCACATTTATATAGTGTAAAAAGGCATCCTGAAGCCTGGGAAGTCATTAATTTGATTGTCCAGTATTTCCCTTATGAGATAATGCCTCACATAGCAAATGTGTACAGCGCGAGCTGAAAATGCATTTACAGCACTAAAAAAACAAACTTTTATAACAGCTAAACTAAACGTTTCCAATGTAAATTTTCACCTTTATATAGTGTAAAAAGACATCCTGAAGCCTGGGCAGTCATTAATTTGATTGTCCAATATTTCCCTTATGAGATAATGCCTCT